>NW_027440568.1:397500-515000 GCF_031893055.1 Leptodactylus fuscus
TCTGCAGTCACCACTAGGGGGAGTTCACTGTCTGCAGTCACCACTAGGGGGAGCTCACTGTCTGCAGTCACCACTAGGGGGAGCTCACTGTCTGCAGTCACCGCTAGGGGGAGCTCACTGTCTGCAGTCACCACTAGGGGGAGCTCACTGTCTGCAGTCACCACTAGGGGGAGCTCACTGTCTGCAGCCACCAATAGGGGGAGCTCACTGTCTGCAGTCACCACTAGGGGGAGCTCACTGTCTGCAGTCACCACTAGGGGGAGCTCACTGTCTGCAGTCACCACTAGGGGGAGCTCACTGTCTGCAGTCACCACTAGGGGGAGCTCACTGTCTGCAGTTACCACTAGGGGGAGCTCACTGTCTGCAGTCACCACTAGAGGGAGCTCACTGTCTGCAGTCACCACTAGGAGGAGCTCACTGTCTGCAGTCACCACTAGGGGGAGCTCACTGTCTGCAGCCATCAATAGGGGGAGCTCACTGTCTGCAGTCACCACTAGAGGGAGCTCACTGCCTGCAGTCACCACTAGGGGGAGCTCACTGTCTGCAGTCACCACTAGGGGGAGCTCACTGTCTGCAGTTACCACTAGGAGGAGCTCACTGTCTGCAGTCACCACTAGGGGGAGCTCACTCTCTGCCGTCACTACTAGGGGGAGCTCACTGTCTGCAGTCACCACTAGGAGGAGCTCACTGTCTGCAGTCACCACTAGAGGGAGCAAACTGTCTGCAGTCACCACTAGAGGGAGCTCACTGTCTGCAGTCACCACTAGGGGGAGCTCACTGTCTGCAGTCACCACTAGGGGGAGCTCACTGTCTGCAGTCACCACTAGGCGGAGCTCACTGTCTGCAGTCACCACTAGGGGGAGCTCACTCTCTGCAGTCACCACTAGGGGGAGCTCACTCTCTGCAGTAACCACTAGGGGGAGTTCACTCTCTGCAGTCACCACTAGGGGGAGTTCACTGTCTGCAGTCACCACTAGGGGGAGCTCACTGTCTGCAGTCACCACTAGAGGGAGCTCACTGTCTGCAGCCACCAATAGGGGGAGCTCACTGTCTGCAGTCACCACTAGGGGGAGTTCACTGTCTGCAGTCACCACTAGGGGGAGCTCACTGTCTGCAGTCACCGCTAGGGGGAGCTCACTGTCTGCAGTCACCACTAGGGGGAGCTCACTGTCTGCAGTCACCACTAGAGGGAGCTCACTGTCTGCAGCCACCAATAGGGGGAGCGCACTGTCTGCAGTCACCACTAGGGGGAGTTCACTGTCTGCAGTCACCACTAGGGGGAGCTCACTGTCTGCAGTCACCACTAGGGGGAGCTCACTGTCTGCAGTCACCACTAGGCGGAGCTCACTGTCTGCAGTCACCACTAGGGGGAGCTCACTGTCTGCAGTCACCACTAGGGGGAGTTCACTGTCTGCAGTCACCACTAGGGGGAGTTCACTGTCTGCAGTCACCACTAGGGGGAGTTCACTGTCTGCAGTCACCACTAGGGGGAGCTCACTGTCTGCAGTCACCACTAGGGGGAGTTCACTGTCTGCAGTCACCACTAGGGGGAGCTCACTGTCTGCAGTCACCACTAGGGGGAGTTCACTGTCTGCAGTCACCACTAGGGGGAGCTCACTGTCTGCAGTCACCACTAGGGGGAGTTCACTGTCTGCAGTCACCACTAGGAGGAGCTCACTGTCTGCAGTCACCACTAGAGGGAGCGAACTGTCTGCAGTCACCACTAGAGGGAGCCCACTGTCTGCAGTCACCACTAGGGGGAGCTCACTGTCTGCAGTCACCACTAGGAGGAGCTCACTGTCTGCAGTCACCACTAGAGGGAGCTCACTGTCTGCAGTCACCACTAGAGGGAGCTCACTGTCTGCAGTCACCACTAGAGGGAGCTCACTGTCTGCAGTCACCACTAGGGGGAGCTCACTGTCTGCAGTCACCACTAGAGGGAGCTCACTGTCTGCAGTCACCACTAGGGGGAGCTCACTGTCTGCAGTCACCACTAGGGGGAGCTCACTGTCTGCAGTCACCACTAGGCGGAGCTCACTGTCTGCAGTCACCACTAGGGGGAGCTCACTGTCTGCAGTCACCACTAGGAGGAGCTCACTGTCTGCAGTCACCACTAGGGGGAGCTCACTCTCTGCAGTCACCACTAGGGGGAGCTCACTCTCTGCAGTAACCACTAGGGGGAGTTCACTCTCTGCAGTCACCACTAGGGGGAGTTCACTGTCTGCAGTCACCACTAGGGGGAGCTCACTGTCTGCAGTCACCACTAGAGGGAGCTCACTGTCTGCAGCCACCAATAGGGGGAGCTCACTGTCTGCAGTCACCACTAGGGGGAGTTCACTGTCTGCAGTCACCACTAGGGGGAGCTCACTGTCTGCAGTCACCACTAGGGGGAGCTCACTGTCTGCAGTCACCGCTAGGGGGAGCTCACTGTCTGCAGTCACCACTAGGGGGAGCTCACTGTCTGCAGTCACCACTAGGGGGAGCTCACTGTCTGCAGCCACCAATAGGGGGAGCTCACTGTCTGCAGTCACCACTAGGGGGAGCTCACTGTCTGCAGTCACCACTAGGGGGAGTTCACTGTCTGCAGTCACCACTAGGGGGAGCTCACTGTCTGCAGTCACCACTAGGGGGAGTTCACTGTCTGCAGTCACCACTAGGAGGAGCTCACTGTCTGCAGTCACCACTAGGGGGAGCTCACTGTCTGCAGTCACCACTAGGGGGAGTTCACTGTCTGCAGTCACCACTAGGGGGAGCTCACTGTCTGCAGTCACCACTAGGGGGAGTTCACTGTCTGCAGTCACCACTAGGGGGAGCTCACTGTCTGCAGTCACCACTAGGGGGAGCTCACTGTCTGCAGTCACCACTAGGGGGAGCTCACTGTCTGCAGTCACCACTAGGGGGAGTTCACTGTCTGCAGTCACCACTAGGGGGAGCTCACTCTCTGCTGTCTGCCATGTTCCTGATGTATTCTGGTGTATTGCGGTTGGTTTTGGGTCGTCCTCAGGACAGACTGAGTAGCGCGGACATGGCTGGTGTTGTGATTGGAGCACGGGGCATGCTCTGCACAGTTGTATTGATGTGAGCGGCCATTGTCCTTGGGGTTGTCATTGTCAGCCTCATCATACCATGTCATGTTATATCCCTTCGCCCTCCTACAGCTATGACTGTGCTGTGTCAGTCTTCACTGAGTCTCTGGCATTCTATTCTCCAGTGAGTAATGTTGCGCCCTATGACAGTAGACATTGGCGGGGTTGTGTGCGGAGGATGAGATGAAGGATCTCGCTATGTGCCGGTGATTCCTCCTGACGTCTCTGGATTAATAAGAACAAATATTACAGCACCTAATCCTGGAGATAATTCCGCAGTCGCATCGTTTTCATTCTTAAAGGGGAAGGCACATTACATTCTTCTCTGACAGGTCATGGAAAATAGAGTTGGGCCCCATTTCCCCTAATCAGGAGCCCCGGGGCCCCGAATATTAGGAGGTGACCAGTGGTCTCAGGGTCGGCCGTTCTTAGATTGAGGTCATGTCTGAAAGATTCCCTGTAACAGAAGTGAAGGGGTTAATGTATAGCGCCTGGGGCCCTCATGCTGCGGATACACGTATGTCAGATATAGCAGGACCCCGGGGGCCCGAACACCCGACATCACTAATATCACTTCAATGTATTATATAGGAAGTGGGGTCTTCCTGGGTCTCCTCCCATACAGTCCCTTCTCATTCAGACGCTGACGCTGGATAGTACGGGGTGACACTGTTGTACCCTCACACTGCAGGGCAGCTTGGACTTGTTTGGATGTTAGTCGAGGTTCTTTATCCGCCATCCGCACAATCTTGCGGTGAAATCTCTGGTCAATGTTTCTTTTGCGTCCACATCTAGAGAGGTTAGCCACAGGGCCATGGGCTTTACACTTCTTACTGACACTGCGCACGGTAGACACAGGAACATTCAGGGCTTTGGAGATGGACTTGTAGCCTTGAGATTGCTCAGGCTTCCTCACAATTTTGCTTCTCAAGTCCTCAGACAGTTCTTTGGTCTTCTTTCTTTTCTCCATGCTCAATGTGGTCACACAAGGACACAGGACAGAGGTGGAGTCAACTTTAATCCATTTCACCTGGCTGCAAGTGTGATTTAGTTATTGCCACCACCTGTTAGGTGCCTCAGGTAAGTAACAGGTGCTGGTAATGACACAAATTACAGAAGCATCACATGATTTCTCAAACAGTGCCAATACTTTTGTCCACCCCCTTTTATGTTTGCTGTGGAATTATATCCAATTTGGCTTTGTGACAATTCTTTTTGTGGTTTTCCATTGAAGACAAATTAAATGAAGAAAATACCAAAGAATTTGTGACTGTAATCATTATCTGGAGGAACACGAGGATTATCTGACAGAAGTGCAGGGGGGCCAATACTTTTGGCCAACACTGTATGGCTGCTGTGTGATACTACATATATACACTACTGTTGTATAGTTTGGGGTCACTTGGACATTTCCCCCCGTACAGACTAGTGGAGGCATTGGCTAGCGGTGTGAGTGACAGCAGACGGACCCCATAGACTGTAATGTGCTCTCCGCTCGGTGTCCGCACAGAACATGTGCACAGAGAATCACTTCACCATCTTCTTCATTATTTCTGACCTTGTCAATGTCTGGACGAGATTTTCTATTAATTCTGCAACTCCTCTGACAGATAAGGCTGCATGCACACGGAGTAACGCCGGCGTTACGAGCGCTCCCATTGAAGTGAATGAGAAGTGTTCGGGAGCCGTCCGCTGCGCTCGCGTGTACGGCTGTGATTGAGGATTATTACACGCCCGGCGTTACTCCGTGTGTGTGCGGCCTAATAGTGGGAAACACTAAATTGTCCGGGAGACCCCAAACCTTTGTATGGTAGTGTATATATATATATATAGGTGGTCACTAGAGATGAGCGAACAGTAAAATATTCGATGTTCGTTGTTCGTTCCGAATATCATCTGAATATGGGACTATTGGAAGGAATATGGAACCTCATTATAGTCTATGGGAGACAATGCTTCACTCCAGGGGATCCCACCATTCACCTCAGGAGAGTCACCAAGTCCACTATGACACCCCAGGAAATGATGCAACACCTCTGCAATGTAACTGGGCCAGCAGGGGGCGCATGTCTGGGGGCATCTAACACACCAAAGCCCCTCTATTACCCCAACATCACAGCCTAACAACTACACACTATACACACTCACTACAACCTCTATCACATGGGGGGAAATACCTGGAAACCTTCTTTACTCCCCAAATGGAGGGACACAAACCCCAATGTAAGCTCCACAAACATCACCGAGCCCCCCTTTATATCACGTCCCCCATGACAACCACAGATGGAATAGACAATGGGGAATCCTTCAGTCCCCCCCTGACCTGTCATTGTGTGTGTGTGATGTGTATATATGTGTGTACTGTATGTATATATATGTGTGTGTGTGTGATGTGTATATATGTATGTATATATATGTGTGTGTGTGTGTGATGTGGGGAGACCTTCCAAAATTCACTTTCATGGCCCTTAACATGAGCCTGGATGAATGTAGTTGAGGCTGGGACCGGGTCGCACACTGTGGTGGCCTGCTTTGTCTCCCCCGCCCAATATTCCTGGCAGGAGTCCTGAAACACCCTCCTCCTCCTCCTCCTCCTACTCCACCATTGAATCGACCCCAGCTACTGGTGTGGGGAGATGTCAGCAGGCGGTGCTGAAGCTGATCAGCTTGGGGGACAGACAGCACAGTGCCTCCGAGGTCAGAGATGCCATTCTGGCTGAGATGGCAATGTTTTTTTCCCTGCTACACCTGGGGCCTGGCATTTTAACGCCTGTGATAATGGCTGGAACCTGGTAGCAGATCTGGAGCTTGCCAGACTCAAACACGGTCCACGCATGGCCCACGTTTTCAACTTGTTGGTGCCATGTTTCTTTGAAACCTACACCATTGTGCCTGATATACAGGTCAAAGTGCGGCCATTTTCGTAAGTGAGAACTAGCCTCTGCTAGGCAGAAAACATTCAGAGCACACTCCTCTCATCTTCGCACCGTTGGCTGGTGGAGGAAGACGAGGGGGTTGGAGTGGCATCTGATGTCCCTGTCCCACACAAGGCTTGAGGATGCACTTCAGTGCATCCCATTGCTTCACCACAAATGGTGTGAAGGGGAGTGGAAAATGGAGGAAATGGAGAGTGACCCTTACAGTTGGGGCCAGCAAAGGCATGCCAAGTAACACACTGGCACACATGGCTGACTTCATCTTGGGTTGCTTTTCAAGAGTCTAACGCATATTTCACATCATGGAGAACAAATAATACTGGATTGAACAAAAAATTGGATTGAGCTGATATAGCCTGACTGAATTTCTGGCTCTCCCACCTAGGTTTTGGGGGTACACACCCTGGATATCTGGATTGAGCGGACATAGCCTGACCTAATTGCTCTGTATCCTTGTTTTGGGGTTACACAGCCTGAAAAGCTGCTTTGCATGTATATAGCAAGAAGTTACTGCAGTGGATTGGTGCAATTTTTCAAGAAGCAACAAAATTCAAGGTTTTTTTCCAGCTATATGGACTAGTCACTGCTGTGTATTCCGGCTATTCTGTGTGCGGACAGCCAACAATGAGCGCTGTTTCTCCGCTATATATGAAGTTGTATGTGTTGTGTGTCCCTGTTCTCCACCGTCCGGGGAAAGCTGGACTGATGTCCCTGCAGTGTATAGCTCTGAGCTGCTGGTTTTCATCTTTAGTTCTTGCCTATCTGAAGCTAATCGCTATCTCGCCCTCAGCAGATGTTTCTCTCCCTATGTCTGACCGCAAAAATGGCGAATATGGCGGCGGCCATTCTTATGAATGGGAGGTCACATGTTTTCGGCAGCCAATGGTTTTTTTCAATTTTTTTCACTGCCTCCGTTGTCATAGTTCCCGTCCCACCTCCTCTGCGCGGTTATTGGTGCAAAAAAAGCACCCGGGAAGGTGGGAGGGGACACAAATTTTTACTGCGTATGCGGCCTTGTATTCGATTGTGAACGAAAACATCAAACGCCATGATATTCCATCGAATACCTATTCCATCAAACGGTGTTCGCTCATCTCTACTGGTCACATCTTCCCTCTGTTGTAGTAGCTGATCATCATCATCATCATCATCATCATCATCATCATCATCATCCCCTTTAAGCCGTGCACACGCCCTGTACACACTGTGACATACGAGCTGTATCGGGACGGCAGCAGAGCGTTGCAGGAATGTTACAGATGATTTCCAATGACATTTCATGTTGCTGATGTAAAGCTGCTGATGAATTTACAGATCTGTGTCATGGCCTGGAATTAGGGCGCGGACATGAAGTAAATATTACTGCAGCTAATCCTATAGGGATGGACTATCCCCCCCCCCCCCCAATAATACTAGCCAGAAGCTGCTGCTTGTATCTGGTTTCTGGCAGACTCCATGGAGTGTTTTAACTTCTTTCTTTCTTTACAAAAATGATGTTTGGTCTCCTTTGTTTCATAAAGACCCACAGGATGGTGACAGCAGTGAGCGTCTGCCCCAGGACGTGACCTTGTCTGTAGTATCAGTGAGCGTCTGCCCCAGGACGTGACCTTGTCTGTAGTATCAGTGAGCGTCTGCCCCAGGACGTGACCTTGTCTGTAGTATCAGTGAACGTCTTCCCCAGGACGTGACCTTGTCTGTAGTATCAGTGAGCATCTGCCCCAGGATGTGACCTTGTCTGTAGTATCAGTGAGCGTCTACCCCAGGACGTGACCTTGTCTGTAGTATCAGTGAGCGTCTGCCCCAGGACGTAACCTTGTCGGTAGTATCAGCGAGCGTCTGCCCCAGGATGTAACCTTGTCTGTAGTATCAGCGAGCGTCTGCCCCAGGATGTAACCTTGTCTGTAGTATCAGTGAGCGGCTGCCCCAGAACGTGACCTTGTCTGTAGTATCAGTGAGCGTCTGCCCCAGGACGTGACCTTGTCTGTAGTATCAGTGAACGTCTTCCCCAGGACGTGACCTTGTCTGTAGTATCAGTGAGCATCTGCCCCAGGACGTGACCTTGTCTGTAGTATCAGTGAGCGGCTGCCCCAGAACGTGACCTTGTCTGTAGTATCAGTGAGCGTCTGCCCCAGGACGTGACCTTGTCTGTAGTATCAGTGAGCATCTGCCCCAGGACGTGACCTTGTCTGTAGTATCAGTGAGCATCTGCCCCAGGACGTGACCTTGTCTGTAGTATCAGCGAGCGTCTGCCCCAGGACGTGACCTTGTCTGTAGTATCAGTGAGCGGCTGCCCCAGAACGTGACCTTGTCTGTAGTATCAGTGAGCGTCTGCCCCAGGACGTAACCTTGTCGGTAGTATCAGCGAGCGTCTGCCCCAGGATGTAACCTTGTCGGTAGTATCAGTGAGCGTCTACCCCAGGACGTGACCTTGTCTGTAGTATCAGTGAGCGTCTGCCCCAGGACGTAACCTTGTCGGTAGTATCAGTGAGCGTCTGCCCCAGGATGTAACCTTGTCGGTAGTATCAGGGAGCGTCTGCCCCAGGACGTGACCTTGTAGGTAGTATCAGCGAGCGTCTGCCCCAGGATGTAACCTTGTCTGTAGTATCAGTGAGCGGCTGCCCCAGAACGTGACCTTGTCTGTAGTATCAGCGAGCGTCTGCCCCAGGATGTAACCTTGTCGGTAGTATCAGTGAGCGTCTGCCCCAGGACGTAACCTTGTCAGTAGTATCAGTGAGCGTCTACCCCAGGACGTGACCTTGTCTGTAGTATCAGTGAGCGTCTGCCCCAGGACGTGACCTTGTCTGTAGTATCAGTGAGCGTCTGCCCCAGGACGTGACCTTGTCTGTAGTATCAGTGAGCGTCTGCCCCAGGACGTGACCTTGTCTGTAGTATCAGTGAGCGTCTACCCCAGGACGTGACCTTGTCTGTAGTATCAGTGAGCGTCTGCCCCAGGACGTGACCTTGTCTGTAGTATCAGTGAGCGTCTACCCCAGGACGTGACCTTGTCGGTAGTATCAGTGAGCGTCTGCCCCAGGACGTAACCTTGTCGGTAGTATCAGTGAGCGTCTGCCCCAGGACGTAACCTTGTCGGTAGTATCAGTGAGTGTCTGCCCCAGGACGTGACCTTGTCTGTAGTATCAGCGAGCGTCTGCCCCAGGACGTGACCTTGTCTGTAGTATCAGTGAGCGTCTGCCCCAGGACGTGACCTTGTCGGTAGTATCAGTGAGCGTCTGCCCCAGGACGTGACCTTGTCTGTAGTATCAGTGAGCGTCTGCCCCAGGACGTGACCTTGTCTGTAGTATCAGTGAGCGTCTGCCCCAGGTCGTGACCTTGTCTGTAGTATCAGGGAGCGTCTGCCCCAGGACGTGACCTTGTCTGTAGTATCAGCGAGTGTCTGCCCCAGGACATGTCCTTGTCTGTAGTATCAGTGAGCGTCTTCCCCAGGATGTGACCTTGTCTGTAGTATCAGTGAGCATCTGCCCCAGGACGTGACCTTGTCTGTAGTATCAGTGAGCGTCTGCCCCAGGACGTGACCTTGTCTGTAGTATCAGTGAGCGTCTGCCCCAGGACGTGACCTTGTCTGTAGTATCAGTGAGCGTCTGCCCCAGGACGTGACCTTGTCTGTAGTATCAGCGAGCGTCTGCCCCAGGACGTGACCTTGTCTGTAGTATCAGCGAGCGTCTGCCCCAGGACGTGACCTTGACTTTACTACCTGGCTCTTCCCAGTGCCCCTGGTTGCTGTAGGTCATTACTAGGGCTATACTCTAGGATTTGCCTTGTTACTGTCTCACATTCAGACCTTAGTTATGGACAAATCTCTTTGTGATCATTTGATAAAAGCGTGAGAAATCGTAGAACTTGTCCAAAGAATCCCGAGAAAACCCGGAAACCTGTAAAATCGAGAAAAAGAAGGACCTTATGAGAAAAGTTCTACTCAGCTAAGGCTGCCTTCTATCTCTGCCATCCTCACCAGTGTGAATAGAAGCCACAGATCTGTAGCAGTACCCGGGGCCTGGAGATGATTGGGAGTATTACTGATACGGGTTCTATTGGCCCTTCTGTGGGTCATCCTGAGCCTCCTGTTATTGCTGGGTTCCTGGTGTATTCTCTCGGGCTGTGTTCATACTGTGTATAATCACCTTTTCCTGGACATTTAGTGGGTTAATTACATATTTGGAACAAACTTTCCCTTTTCCACTGGTTTTTGTTGTGTGATCTGATGTGCGTCCCGTTATCTGGGTCTCACCATCTGTATAAGGCCTATTCATTATATCTAACAGAGGGGAAGAGGTGAAGTGGTGACGCCCCCTAGAGATGGGATGTAAGAGCCACCATTGTATAGCACTGTCTGGTTAGAGGTCCATGGTCCATACAATGACAAGGAACCCTCCTATGATGCCGCCTCTGGTGACAGTCTCAGCTGGTCTTCTACCCTCCTTACATTCTGCTTGGCTTTAGCATCTTTATCTAGACCACTATGGTCTCTAGAAGTCCAGCAGACCCAGAATCTGCCCAGAGTTGGCTCGGACTCTTTTATTTACAGGAATTGTGACCTTTTTCACCCTCACCCGGGTCCTGATGTTCTTCTTCTGCCATCATCTATGTTATGACCTCATATACGTCCCAAGTTAATGCGTTCCTAGGGGGTGGGGTTCAGTCCCATCATTCCTACAACGCCTGAATGTCCTCCCGAATATGTGAAGGACACAGAACCACTGATGGTTCCAGGTGATCTCATGGCTCTGACGTGACCTGAATCCGGGAGATGAGTAAGTAATCTCCTCCACACCTCCGAGAAGGTCAAGACATTTCACCAAGATTAGACCAAGATCTTCTCCATGAACACAAGTATCGTATGCCATTAACCCTTCACATCTCACATACTACAGGAATGTATTGAACTTCTTGGATTCCGGTGGATTTATGCTCCTATTTTGCATGCAAGGCCCATTTTTAATGATGCAATATAACATCAAGGAAAGTAAGATGGGGAGTGGGATTTACTAATGAAAGTGAGCAGTGCAGGATGGAGACCAAGTTGGGCTGGGCTGGGGATGCCTCCGCTGGACAAATTTAACATATGTCAAGTTTTAACACGGATGTATAGCATTCCAGACATAATAAATCCTCATCAATGCATCAGAATCTATATACCGTATCATCCAGTATCAGTCAATGTGATAAATCTGTACAGTACAAGACTATCTAGTCCAGAGGTCTCAAACTTGCGGCCTCGTGGACAACTGTGGCCCTTGGGACGATAATTTGCGGCCCCCGGCGGGCACCGGGTGTTTTACTATGGCGGCCACCTGGGAGTCAGGCGGCCGCCATAGCTGCCGGGTGTCTACTGTCACAGAAGACATCAAGCGCTAATGCCTCCGGTCGGTGCCCACATCGATCGGAGGCATTAACCCCTCAAACGCCTAGGTCATTTTTCCGGTGATCGCCGGTGACTGGAGCATGCTCCAGGGCTGACATCACTTTGGCATGACAGCGGGGAGCCTTGTAAAGGTCTGCAGTGATTTTCTTTCGCAGGCTTCTTATATACAGTGCAGTGTGCAGCTCATGGACAGCCTACACCATCAGTGAGTTCTTGTAGTACTTATGTCCAGTGCGGTGTGCAGCTCATGGACAGTCTACACCATCAGTGAGTTCTTGTAGTACTTATGTCCAGTGCAGTGTGCAGCTCATGGACAGCCTACACCATCAGTGAGTTCTTGTAGTACTTATGTCCAGTGCAGTGGCAGCTCATGGACAGTCTACACCATCAGTGAGTTCTTGTAGTACTTATGTCCAGTGCGGTGTGCAGCTCATGGACAGCCTACACCATCAGTGAGTTCTTGTAGTACTTATGTCCAGTGCAGTGGCAGCTCATGGACAGTCTACACCATCAGTGAGTTCTTGTAGTACTTATGTGCAGTGTGGTGTGCAGCTCATGGACAGCCTACACCATCAGTGAGTTCTTGTAGTACTTATGTGCAGTGCGGTGTGCAGCTCATGGACAGCCTATACCATCAGTGAGTTCTTGTAGTACTTATGTGCAGTGCAGTGGCAGCTCATGGACAGCCTACACCATCAGTGAGTTCTTGTAGTACTTATGTCCAGTGCGGTGTGCAGCTCATGGACAGCCTACACCATCAGTGAGTTCTTGTAGTACTTATGTGCAGTGCAGTGGGCAGCTCATGGACAGTCTACCCCATCAGTGAGTTCTTGTAGTACTTATGTGCACTGCGGTGTGCAGCTCATGGACAGCCTACACCATCAGTGAGTTCTTGTAGTACTTATGTCCAGTGCAGTGTGCAGCTCATGGACAGGCTACACCATCAGTGAGTTCTTGAAGTACTTATGTCCGGTGCAGTTGGAAGCTCATGGACAGCCTACACCATCAGTGAGTTCTTGTATTACTTATGTGCAGTGCGGTGTACAGCTCATGGACAGCCTACACCATCAGTGAGTTCTTGTAGTACTTATATCCAGTGCGGTGTACAGCTCATGGACAGCCTACACCGTCAGTGAGTTCTTGTAGTACTTATATCCAGTGCGGTGTACAGCTCATGGACAGCCTACACCATCAGTGAGTTCTTGTAGTACTTATGTACAGTGCAGTGTGCAGCTCATGGACAGCCTACACCATCAGTGAGTTTTTGTAGTACTTATGTGCAGTGCAGTGTGCAGCTCATGGACAGCCTACACCATCAGTGAGTTCTTGTAGTACTTATGTGCAGTGAGGTGTGCAGCTCATGGACAGCCTACACCATCAGTGAGTTCTTGTAGTACTTATGTCCAGTGCAGTGGCAGCTCATGGACAGCCTACACCATCATTGAGTTCTTGTAGTACTTATGTCCATCAGTGAGTTCTTGTAGTACTTATGTGCAGTGCAGCTCATGGACAGTCTACACCATCAGTGAGTTCTTGTAGTACTTATATCCAGTGCAGTGTGCAGCTCATGGACAGCCTACACCATCAGTGAGTTCTTGTAGTACTTATGTGCAGTGCAGTGTGCAGCTCATGGACAGCCTACACCATCAGTGAGTTCTTGTAGTACTTATGTGCAGTGCGGTGTGCAGCTCATGGACAGCCTACACCATCAGTGAGTTCTTGTAGTACTTATGTTCAGTGCGGTGTGCAGCTCATGGACAGCCTACACCATCAGTGAGTTCTTGTAGTACTTATGTCCAGTGTAGTGGGAAGCTCATGGACAGTCTACACCATCAGTGAGTTCTTGTAGTACTTATATCCAGTGCGGTGTGCAGCTCATGGACCGCCTACCCCATCAGTGAGTTCTTGTAGTACTTATATCCAGTGCGGTGTGCAGCTCATGGACAGCCTACACCATCAGTGAGTTCTTGTAGTACTTATATCCAGAGCAGTGTGCAGCTCATGGACAGCCTACACCATCAGTGAGTTCTTGTAGTACTTATATCCAGTGCGGTGTGCAGCTCATGGACAGCCTACACCATCAGTGAGTTCTTGTAGTACTTATATCCAGTGCGGTGTGCAGCTCATGGACAGCCTACACCATCAGTGAGTTCTTCTAGTACTTATGTCCAGTGCGGTGTGCAGCTCATGGACAGCCTGCACCATCAGTGAGTTCTTGTAGTACTTGGACAGCTCATGGACAGCCTACACCATCACACACATAGAGAAGACATTTATTGTAGACCTTACACCCACATTTGTACAGATGGCTGAGAATACATTTTATTGATATGGATAGAATGAAGTAATACATGCTCTAGTATCTATATACCCCACCAGTATACAGCATCTAATCTACCAGTACAGGAGTCACCCAGAGAGCAGGGATGAGATCCTGGTCCCACAAGCTCCTACTTCTTCTGTATTCCCATTCTCTCCTCTTCTCCTCAGACACTTTGTATAAAGTCAGTAGATGTTGGTGTTATTGGATCTTCATAACATTGAGATGACGCAGCGGGGCTGGAGCGGAGAAGGTTATGGCCTGGCTTCAGATTTAGATTTTGTTCTCTCTCTTTCCTTTATAGTTATAGGATTGTTTTTATCCTCTGAAGCCCCTGGTAGAGAAAAATATAGTCATTAGTCTCCAGAATAGTCCTGTGTCCTCCATCATCTACTATGGTGGATTGTCCTCTGTATAGTAATGGAGGGAATGTCTCATGTAGTCATCAGTCTCCAGAATAGTCCTGTGTCCTTCATCATCTACTATGGTGGATTGTCCTCTGCATAGTAATGGAGGGAATGTCTCATGTAGTCATCAGTCTCCAGAATAGTCCTGTGTCCTTCATCATCTACTATGGTGGATTGTCCTCTGTATAGTAATGGAGGGAATGTCTCATGTAGTCATCAGTCTCCAGAATAGTCCTGTGTCCTCCATCATCTACTATGGTGGATTGTCCTCTGTATAGTAATGGAGGGAATGTCTCATGTAGTCATCAGTCTCCAGAATAGTCCTGTGTCCTCCATCATCTACTATGGTGGATTGTCCTCTGTATAGTAATGGAGGGAATGTCTCATGTAGTCATCAGTCTCCAGAATAGTCCTGTGTCCTTCATCATCTACTATGGTGGATTGTCCTCTGCATAGTAATGGAGGGAATGTCTCATGTAGTCATCAGTCTCCAGAATAGTCCTGTGTCCTCCATCATCTACTATGGTGGATTGTCCTCTGTATAGTAATGGAGGGAATGTCTCATGTAGTCATCAGTCTCCAGAATAGTCCTGTGTCCTCCATCATCTACTATGGTGGATTGTCCTCTGTATAGTAATGGAGGGAATGTCTCATGTAGTCATCAGTCTCCAGAATAGTCCTGTGTCCTCCATCATCTACTATGGTAGATTGTCCTCTGACCATATAGTAATGGAGGGAATGTCTCATGTAGTCATCAGTCTCCAGAATAGTCCTGTGTCCTCCATCATCTACTATGGTGGTCCTCTGTATAGTAATAAAGGGAATGTCTCATGTAGTCATCAGTCTCCAGAATAGTCCTGTGTCCTCCATCATCTACTATGGTGGATTGTTTTTGGCTTTCCAGAAGACATGTTGTGGGACTTTGTCTTACCAAATATTAGTGAGCAGGAGAAGGTCTCCCCAAAGTATTCACCGATGCAGGTCAGGTTTGAGCTGTGGGCGATTTGCCATACAGACACATGTCTGGTGACTTCATGGTGTTTCGTTTCTGTTACGTCATTATATATCATGGTGACGTTGGCGGCCGGTCGTCCTCCGGGCCACGAGCAGGAGAAGTGTAACCCTCTGCCATGGCCTTGTGCTGTACATTCGATGTTCCCTTCCGGGTACCCTGTAAGGAGAGACAATGTCATTTTCCACAAATGTGTAACATTGTTGTCTTGGCTGACGCCATTATTACCACGTCATGTGTCTGGACTCGAGTAGACCGTCACTGACACCTGGAACCTTACTCACAGTTCACATTGAGGTTGATCTCAGGGCTGGTCTCCTTATTCAGCCTGTTGGTCGCTGTACAGGTGAAGGGTCCGATGTGATTTTTGGGGATGGGGCTGATGGTGAGAGTGGAGGTCGGAGGAGATTCCCCCCCAGTAATGTAATATGGAGGGTTGGAGGACACTGGAAGTCCATTCAGTCTCCAGGAGAAGGTGATGTCTGACCCCTGAGCTGTACAATAGAGAGACACCGAGTCCTGTCCTGCCCAGAGCGCTCCGGATGTGTTACTGGTCAGAGACACCGCCGAGACCGGAGCTGTGGACACAGAACATAACCTCACCGACCACCATGAAATGTGCAGAACATGAGGAGCCCCAAGATGGCAGACTCCAGAGCAAATCTGTGCAAACAATCCAAATAAATCCCGACTCTCTGCTCCTCCTCCTCCTCCTCCTCCTCCTCCTCCTCATCAGATTTCATAGGAACATCATTTTACACAAGGAACTTCCCCAATTACAAGTAATCTGACGGATTATAGAAGACACTGGAAAAATCCCAAAGAAATGCGACTGTACCAGCAACGTCCGAGCACATTAGTCCTGGACACGTCCTGTAGGTCGTCTTCACACAGGACAGGTACACTCAGTTACTTTACCCTCTATAGTGCCCCCGGCCTCATGGGCAAATATCGGCCAGAATACGTAGGCCAAATATCACCCATAACTTCTGCTATGACTCCGTACATCTTGGTCTAAGAGTCCGTCCTCCTCCATGTTCTGCTGTCCCAAATCTTATACAGTCTGGAGGAGGCAAAGACTTCTACTCACTACAGATCACTATCATCTATATACTGTACACTAGAGTAGCAGGAGTTGTATAAGTAGTAATAGTAGTAGGATTGCAGGAGTAGGAGTAGGACCGGAGTAGTAGTAGTAGTTGGATTGTAGTAGTAGTAGGATTGTAGTAGTAGTAGTAGGATTGCAGGAGTAGGAGTAGCACTGGAGTAGTAGTAGGATTGTAGGAGTAGGATTGGAGTAGTAATAGTAGTAGGATTGCAGGAGTAGGAGTAGAATTAGAGTAGTAGTAGTAGTAGTAGTAGGATTGCAGGAGTAGGAGTAGAATTAGATTAGTAGTAGTAGTAGTAGTAGTAGGATTGCAGGAGTAGGAGCAGAATTAGAGTAGTAGTAGTAGTAGTAGTAGTAGTAGTAGTAGTAGTAGTAGTAGTAGTAGTAGGATTGCAGGAGTAGGAGTAGGACTGGAGTAGTAGTAGTAGTAGGATTGCAGGAGTAGGACTGGAGTAGTAGTAGTAGTAGTAGTAGTAGTAGTAGGAGGAGGATCGGAGTAGTAGTAGTAGGATTGCAGGAGTAGGAGTAGGACTGGAGTAGTATTAGAAGGATTGGAGTAGTAGTAGTAGAACTGCCGGAGTAGGAGTAGGATTGGAGTAGTAGTAGTAGGATTGCAGCAGTAGTAGTAGGATTGCAGAAGTAGGAGTAGGACTGGAGTAGTAGTAGTAGTAGGATTGGAGTAGCAGTAGTAGGATTGTAGTAGTAGTAGTAGTAGGATTGCAGGTGTAGGATTGGAGTAGTAGTAGGATTGCAGGAGTAGGAGTAGGATTGCAGGAGTAGTAGTAGTAGTAGTAGTAGGATTGGAGTAGTAGTAGTAGGATTGTAGTAGTAGTAGTAGTAGTAGTAGTAGGATTGGAGTAGTAGTAGAATTGGAGTAGTAGTAGGATTGCAAGAGTAGGAGTAGGACTGTAGTAGTAGTAGGATTGGAGTAGTAGTAGTAGGATTGGAGTAGTAGTAGGATTGCAGGAGTAGGAGTAGGATTGGAGTAGTAGTAGTAGGATTGCAGGAGTAGGAGTAGGATTGGAGTAGTAGTAGGATTGCAGGAGTAGGAGTAGGATTGCAGGAGTAGGAGTAGGATTGTAGTAGTAGTAGTAGTAGTAGTAGTAGGATTGCAGGAGTAGGAGTAGGATTGGAGTAGTAGTAGGATTGGAGTAGTATTAGAATTGCAGGAGTAGGATTGGAGTAGTAGTAGTAGGATTGCAGGAGTAGGAGTAGGACTGGAGTAGTAGTAGTAGTAGGATTGCAGGAGTAGGACTGGAGTAGTAGTAGTAGTAGTAGTAGTAGTAGTAGGAGGATCGGAGTAGTAGTAGTAGGATTGCAGGAGTAGGAGTAGGACTGGAGTAGTATTAGAAGGATTGGAGTAGTAGTAGTAGAACTGCCGGAGTAGGAGTAGGATTGGAGTAGTAGTAGTAGGATTGCAGCAGTAGTAGTAGGATTGCAGGAGTAGGAGTAGGACTGGAGTAGTAGTAGTAGTAGGATTGGAGTAGCAGTAGTAGGATTGTAGTAGTAGTAGTAGTAGGATTGCAGGTGTAGGATTGGAGTAGTAGTAGGATTGCAGGAGTAGGAGTAGGATTGCAGGAGTAGTAGTAGTAGTAGTAGTAGGATTGGAGTAGTAGTAGTAGGATTGTAGTAGTAGTAGTAGTAGTAGTAGTAGGATTGGAGTAGTAGTAGAATTGGAGTAGTAGTAGGATTGCAAGAGTAGGAGTAGGACTGTAGTAGTAGTAGGATTGGAGTAGTAGTAGTAGGATTGGAGTAGTAGTAGGATTGCAGGAGTAGGAGTAGGATTGGAGTAGTAGTAGTAGTAGGATTGCAGGAGTAGGAGTAGGATTGGAGTAGTAGTAAAATTGCAGGAGTAGGAGTAGGATTGCAGGAGTAGGAGTAGGATTGTAGTAGTAGTAGTAGTAGTAGTAGTAGTAGGATTGCAGGAGTAGGAGTAGGATTGGAGTAGTAGTAGGATTGGAGTAGTAGAAGGATTGCAAGAGTAGGAGTAGGACTGTAGTAGTAGTAGGATTGGAGTAGTAGTAGTAGGATTGGAGTAGTAGTAGGATTGCAGGAGTAGGAGTAGGATTGGAGTAGTAGTAGTAGGATTGCAGGAGTAGTACTGGAGTAGCAGTAGTCGTAGGATTGCAGGAGTAAGAGTAGGATTGGAGTAGTATTAGTAGGATTGGAGTAGTAGTAGGATTGGAGTAGTAGTAGTAGGATTGCAGGAGTAGTAGTAGGATTGGAGTAGTAGTAGTAGGATTGCAGGAGTAGTAGGAGTAGGATTGGAGTAGTAGTAGTAGGATTGCTGGAGTAGGAGTAGGATTGGAGTAGCTGTAGTAGTATTGCAGGAGTAGGAGTAGGATTGTAGTAGAAGTAGTAGAATTGGAGTAGTAGTAGTAGGATTGTAGTAGTAGTAGTAGGATTGGAGTAGTAGTAGTAGTAGGATTGCAGCAGTAGGAGTAGGATTGGAGTAGTAGTAATAGTAGGAATGGAGTAGTAGTAGTAGTAGGATTGGAGTAGTAGTAGGATTGCAGGAGTAGTAGGAGTAGGATTGTAGTAGAATTAGTAGAATTGGAGTAGTAGGATTGTAGTAGTAGTAGTAGTAGTAGGATTGTAGTAGTAGTAGTAGTAGTAGTAGTAGGATTGCAGCAGTAGGAGTAGGATTGGAGTAGTAGTAATAGTAGGATTGGAGTAGTAGTAGTAGTAGGATTGGAGTAGTAGTAGTAGTAGGATTGGAGTAGTAGGATTGGAGTAGTAGTAGTAGTAGGATTGCAGGAGTAGGAGTAGGATTGGAGTAGTAGTAGTAGTAGTAGTAATAGTAGTAGGATTGGAGTAGTAGGATTGGAGTAGCAGTAGTAGTAGGATTGCAGGAGTAGGAGTAGGATTGGAGTAGTAGTAGTAGGATTGCAGGAGTAGTAGTAGTAGTAGGATTGCAGTAGTAGGAGTAGGATTGTAGTAGTAGTAGTAGTAGTAGTAGTAGGATTGCAGCAGTAGTAGTAGGATTGGAGTAGTAGTAGTAGTAGTAGTAGGATTGCAGCAGTAGTAGTAGGATTGGAGTAGTAGTAGTAGTAGTAGTAGTAGTAGGATTGCAGCAGTAGTAGTAGGATTGGAGTAGTAGTAGTAGTAGTAGTAGTAGTAGTAGTAGTAGGATTGGAGTAGTAGTAGTAGTAGTAGTAGGATTGTAGTAGTAGTAGGATTGGAGTAGTAGTAGTAGTAGTAGTAGTAGTAGTAGAAGTAGTAGTAGGATTGGAGTAGTAGTAGTAGTAGTAGTAGTAGTAGTAGTAGTAGTAGTAGGATTGCAGCAGTAGTAGTAGGATTGGAGTAGTAGTAGTAGTAGTAGTAGTAGTAGGATTGCAGCAGTAGTAGTAGGATTGGAGTAGTAGTAGTAGTAGTAGTAGTAGGATTGCAGCAGTAGTAGTAGGATTGGAGTAGTAGTAGTAGTAGTAGTAGTAGTAGTAGTAGTAGTAGGATTGGAGTAGTAGTAGTAGTAGTAGGATTGTAGTAGTAGTAGGATTGGAGTAGTAGTAGTAGTAGTAGTAGTAGTAGTAGAAGTAGTAGTAGGATTGGAGTAGTAGTAGTAGTAGTAGTAGTAGTAGTAGTAGTAGGATTGCAGCAGTAGTAGTAGGATTGGAGTAGTAGTAGTAGTAGTAGTAGTAGTAGTAGTAGTAGTAGTAGTAGTAGTAGGATTGCAGCAGTAGTAGTAGGATTGGAGTAGTAGTAGTAGTAGTAGTAGTAGTAGTAGTAGTAGGATTGCAGCAGTAGTAGTAGGATTGGAGTAGTAGTAGTAGTAGGATTGGAGTAGTAGTAGGATTGGAGTAGTAGTAGTAGTAGTAGTAGTAGTAGTAGGATTGCAGTAGTAGTAGTAGGATTGGAGTAGTAGTAGTAGTAGTAGTAGTAGGATTGCAGCAGTAGTAGTAGGATTGGAGTAGTAGTAGTAGTAGTAGTAGTAGTAGTAGTAGTAGGATTGCAGCAGTAGTAGTAGGATTGCAGCAGTAGTAGTAGGATTGGAGTAGTAGTAGTAGTAGGATTGCAGCAGTAGTAGTAGGATTGGAGTAGTAGTAGTAGTAGTAGGATTGGAGTAGTAGTAGTAGTAGTAGTAGGATTGGAGTAGTAGTAGTAGGATTGCAGGCGTAGGAGTAATAGAAGTTGTATTAGAACTACTCACCGGCCAGCTTGAGGTTCAGTCTGGAGCTGTTCTCACTGTTGATCCAGTTTCTGGCCGTGCACATGAACTCTCCATTGTCCTTTGCAGAGACGGGGCTTATAATGAGCAGTGAGGTCTCCGGGGTCAGGCGGTATCGGGGTTCCTCCGGTATTGCTGCTCCATCCAGACTCCAGGAGTAGGTGACGTCTGTACCAGTCGATGAGCAGAGTAAATGCACCGAGTCCTCCCCCGGCCACAGTAACTGGTCAGGTTTGTTACTGGTCAGGGTGACGGCCGATACGGGCACTGCCAATAGGACAGATCAGGTCAATGGTACATAAGAGACATTCTACTAATAACACACATATATCACACACACAGGGCGGCTCGGGGTGATTTCAATGGGGATTACGATCGTAAAAAGCGCTTTATTTTGCGCCCGTAATTTTGTGGCCATGCCAGTTTACTCTGTGTGAACTGCCCCTAACTGCCTCTGCCCCCCATAGACAGTAGTGCAGCCTGTGATCACTGTTACTGCCTCTGTCCCTGGAATGGTTACTGGGTGATATAACCTACAAGAACGGCAGTGCGGTGCACAAGGTGTGATCAGACTCACCGGATACGGTCAGACTCAGGGGGGCGCTGGTGCTGGAGCTGACCGGGTTCTGGATGGAGCAGGTGTAGGATCCGCTGTCACTCTCAGTTATTGGGGTGAGGTCCAGGTAGGCTCCCCTGCAGGTCACATGGGGCTCAGAGCAGATCATCTTCTCACCACGATAGAAGGTGTAAGTGGTCACATTCTGACTCCCGGAATCACAATGGAGGGTCACATTCTTACCATCAACAATAAGATCGGAGAGGACACTGAAAGATGGCGCACGAAGGATGGCTACAGGCAGAAAGCAGACGGAGGGATTACCAGGAGGAACTACCCATTATATCAG
Organism: Leptodactylus fuscus; assembly: GCF_031893055.1. Taxonomy (NCBI): domain Eukaryota; kingdom Metazoa; phylum Chordata; class Amphibia; order Anura; family Leptodactylidae; genus Leptodactylus; species Leptodactylus fuscus. Next base: position 418,820 of record NW_027440568.1, read on the forward strand.
CAGAATAGTGGTAACCCCCATAGACACTCCCTTATATACAAGGCTGGGGTATATCCTCCATCACTGTACATAATACAATCTATAGCCACCCAGTCTGTCAGGTTATATATGGGGCTGTATTCAGGGAGTCAGTGTGTGGTGGGACCACATGGCAGGTAGAGGAGCCCTGGACTGAGCACTGACAAGAAGGACAACAGAGGAACAGAGCAAAGAGACAAGATTGTAAGGAAGATAATGATGTGGAGAGGAAGAGGTGTGAGGAGTGTACAGTGTATTATATGTGTGTGAGTGTATTATATGTATGTGTGAGTGTATTATATGTGTGTGAGTGTATTATATGTATGTGTGAGTGTATTATATGTATGTGTGAGTGTATTATATGTACGTGTGAGTGTATTATATGTATGTGTGAGTGTATTATATGTGTGTATGAGTGTATTATATGTATGTGTGAGTATATTATATGTATGTGTGAGTGTATTATATGTGTGTATGAGTGTATTATATGTATGTGTGAGTGTATTATATGTGTGTGTGAGTGTATCATATGTGTGTGTGAGTGTATTATATGTATGTGTGAGTGTATTATATGTGTGTGTGAGTGTATTATGTGTGTGAGTGTATTATATGTGTGTGTGAGTGTATCATATGTGTGTGTGAGTGTATTATATGTGTGTGAGTGTATTATGTGTGTGTGAGTGTATTATATGTATGTGTGAGTGTATTATATGTGTGAGTGCATTATATGTGTGTATGAGTGTATTATAAGTATGTGTGAGTGTATTATAAGTATGTGTGAGTGTATTATATGTATGTGTGAGTGTATTATATGTGTGTGAGTGTATTATATGTCTGTGTAAGTGTATTGTATGTGTGTGAGTGTATTATATGTGTGTGAGTGTATTATATGTATGTGTGAGTGTATTATATGTGTGTGAGTGAATTATATGTATGTGTGAGTGTATTATATGTATGTGTGAGTGTATTATATGTGTGTGAGTGTATTATATGTGTGTGAGTGTATTATAAGTGTGTGAGTATATTATATGTGTGTGTGAGTGTATTATATGTGTGTGAGTGAATTATAAGTGTGTGAGTATATTATATGTATGTGTGAGTGTATTATATTTATGTGTGAGTGTATTATATGTGTGTGAGTGTTTTATATGTGTGTGAGTGTATTATATGTGTGTGAGTGTATTATATGTGAGTGAGTGAATTATATGTATGTGTGAGTGTATTATATGTGTGTGAGTGTATTATATGTATGTGTGAGTGTATTATATGTGTGTGTGAGTATATGTGTGAGTGTATTATATGTATGTATGAGTGTATTATATGTGTGTGAGTGTATTATGTGTGTGTGAGTGTATTATATGTATGTGTGAGTGTATTATATGTGTGAGTGCATTATATGTGTGTATGAGTGTATTATAAGTATGTGTGAGTGTATTATAAGTATGTGTGAGTGTATTATATGTATGTGTGAGTGTATTATATGTATGTGTGAGTGTATTATATGTGTGTGAGTGTATTATATGTCTGTGTAAGTGTATTGTATGTGTGTGAGTGTATTATATGTGTGTGAGTGTATTATATGTGTGTGAGTGTATTATATGTATGTGTGAGTGTATTATATGTGTGTGAGTGTATTATATGTGTGTGAGTGTATTATATGTATGTGTGAGTGTATTATATGTGTGTGAGTGAATTATATGTATGTGTGAGTGTATTATATGTATGTGTGAGTGTATTATATGTGTGTGAGTGTATTATATGTGTGTTAGTGTATTATAAGTGTGTGAGTATATTATATGTGTGTGTGAGTGTATTATATGTGTGTGAGTGAATTATAAGTGTGTGAGTATATTATATGTATGTGTGAGTGTATTATATGTATGTGTGAGTGTATTATATGTGTGTGAGTGTATTATATGTGTGTGAGTGTATTATATGTGAGTGAGTGAATTATATGTATGTGTGAGTGTATTATATGTGTGTGAGTGTATTATATGTGTGTGAGTGTATTATATGTGAGTGAGTGTAGTATATGTATGTGTGAGTGTATTATATGTGTGTGAGTGTATTATAAGTGTGTGAGTATATTATATGTATGTGTTAGTGTATTGTGTGTGTGTGTGCGTGTGTACATAATATTACACTGGGCCATTGTATACTTGCCTGTCATTGTCGTCATCTTGTCTTACCCGGTGAACAAGATTTTGGTTAATGACCAGGACTTGTTCAATAAAGTTTTCAGCTCTTGCTGCATGGTCCTTAGATAATTGTATCCCATAGAGCCAAGCAGCAGACAGCACCATGACTGATATGGAGTCTTTACTGACTTGTTGCAATGATCTGCAGCTGACATTGACACAGGCTCTGTAGGACCTCGATGTGGACATAGAGGGGAGCTCTGGAGGGATGTGCCACAGCATTGCTGTACAAGGCAAGGGGGTAATAAAGTGAGTGGTTTGGGTACAAATTGAAGGAGATGTGTTTAGACTCGGTGTAGTGCCAGGAGAACCTATGCTTGGCCTGTCTAATGCCCACTGCTCACCAGAAGGGGTTTATTAACTTGACATTGGGAAAAAGACCTGGAGATGAGGAGACCTGGGGACTTGGAGACCTGGAGACTAGGAAGCCTGGAGACTAAGAGACCAGGAGACTGGGAAGCCTGGAACTAGGAGGCCTGGAGACTAAGAGGTCAAGAGACTAGGAGGCCTGGAAACTAGGAGGCCAGGAGACTAGGAGGCCAGGAGACTAGGGGACCTGGAGATTCAGATGTCAGAAGCCCAGGAGGCCTGGAGACTAGGGGGCCAGGAGACTAGGAGGTCAAGAGACTGGGAAGCCTGGAGACTAGGAAGCCTGGAGACTAGTTAGCCAGGAGACTAGGATGCCTGGAGACTAGTTAGCCAGGAGACTAGGAGGCCTGCAGACTAGGAGGACTGGAGACTAGGAGGCCTGGAGACTAAGAGGTCAGGAGACTAGGAGGCCTGGAGACTAAGACAGCTACAGATGAGGAAACCTGAGTTTGTAAAACTGTTTGGGGTCTGTTGTTCAGGTGATATTGCATCAGTTGACCAACAGGTTTAGTAGAATTGACCATTGAGAATTTAGGAAATGAATCCAGATTTGTAGAGTGTTTGTCCTCCTGACAGGACAACTTAGACAACGCCTCAGAAATAGTCCCAAGTGACATCAGTCCAGTAGCACAGGTAAAAACCCTAACAAATATGAGGACCATTGGAGGTGTCAAGGGAAACCATGGGGGACCCTGCAGAATATGCCTAGGCAATCTTCCTGGGTTTTCCATAAATCTTGGGTTCAGTCTATCCTGACATTTTTGGGGTTCACCACCAATGAGTTATTATTATACTCTGGGGTCTCTTTAGATCCAGAGTTTAATAAACAGAGACCCATGGGATGTGCAGAAAAAACAAGATACTTACCTTACATCACTTTTCTGGGGCTCAGATAAGTCATCAGATCCTTTGTCTCACCCCCGTTTTGCTTCTTATGTCCTGCTGGGTTACTGGCCCTGGGGGCTGCTAAGTCCTGTGAGTGGCTCTCAGTGGTCCTTCAGGGCATGTTCACACCTGTTACAGCTTCTGCTTCTGCTTCTGATGTTCCTATCAAGTGTGAGTGTAGCTAATAAGTAATGTGTCCTACGTGAAGAGACAGCAACCACCAAGTGTGATGTATCTCACTGTGACTGTAATCGATATGTAGTGGGTCCTACCTAAAGTGACAGTAACCAGCAAGTGTGATGTGTTACAGTATGAGTGTAACCAATAAGCAATGGGTCCCACCAGGAGACAGCAACCACCAAGTGTGATGTATCTCAATGTAACTGTAACCAATAAGTAATGGGGCCTATGTGAAGAGACATCAACCACCAAGTGTAATGTATCTCACTGTGACTGTAATCGATATGTAGTGGGTCCTACCTAAAGTGACAGTAACCAGCAAGTGTGATGTGTTACAGTATGAGTGTAACCAATAAGTAATGGGTCCCACCAGGAGACAGCAACCACCAAGTGTAATATATCTCAGTGTGAGTGTAACCAATAAGCAATGGGGCCTATGTGAAGAGACATCAACCACCAAGTGTGATGTATCCCAGTATGAGCGTAACCAATAAGTAATGGGGCCTATCTAAAGTGACAGTAACCACCAAGTGTAATATATCTAGTGTGAGTGTAACCAATAAGTAATGGGGCCTGTGTGAAGAGACAGCAACCACCAAGTGTGATGTATCCCATTATGAGTGTAACCAATAAGTAATGGGTCCTACTAGAAGACACAGTAACTAAGTATGATGTGCTTCAGTATCAGTGTAACCAATAAGTAATGGGTTCTACGTGAAGAGACAGCAACCATCAAGTGTGAGTGAAACCAATAAGTAATGTGTCCTAAGTGAAGAGACAGCAACCATCAAGTGTGAGTGAAACCAATAAGTAATGGATCCTAACAGAAGAGACAGTAATTAGTAAGTGTGATGTGCCTCAGTATCAGTGTAACCAATAAGCAATAACAGTAACCACCAAGTGTGATGTATCTCACTGTGAGAAAAGTCAGAACCCCTCCCCCGACACTTCAGCCGACCCCCCGCAGGTGAAGCGTTGCCTCCTATGGGGCTCCCAATCTTATCTCTGTTAGTTACATTTATTGCCTAATGTGACAATGAGATGAAACAAATGAGAACCATGAAGTGTTAGTGCACAAGCTGCGCCCCCTAGGGCAGCACAACACGGGGGGGGGGGGGGGGGCTTCAGTGTTATGTCCTCCAACTCCCCATAAAGAGATCATGGAGATCAGCGGCCACCTATGTCCTCAGACATTAGATATGTAACTTATCATATGCAGGGTCAGATGGCTGAGGGCCCCTATAGGGAGCAGTATATGGGGCCACTGCTCGCTGAGCACCCCCTTACGTCTCTGTAATAATCCATCAGTAACTGCTGTGACATTCATCAGCTCATCCCCTTACATGAAATATCACAGACAATAGGAAGCTGCTGACTTTTTAGGGTAACAGTGGGGGCTCTTACCTACCGAGCCCCCTGGTAACATTGCAGGTTGTACATATGGTGCTGACTATGGGATGGTAGGAGATTTGGGACATAAGTTCCTGCTTTCTTCCCTATAACCAGCGCCACCATTGCTCACAGGCTGTACCTGGTACTGCAGTTTGATTTCTTATTTCATACAAGTTATGATATAACATCCCTGATGTCACAATGAATCTGCAGCTGCTGGACCGGATAGGAGAGGGTCGCTGTACTATAACATGCAGAGGCGCAGGACGCCATCACTTACCGAAAACACTGAGCTGATAGGGTACGATAATGGTGGTGAAGGCTTTGTCATCGTACACATAGAGACCGTAACACCCTTCGTCTGCGTACGTCAGCTTGTCCAGCCTCAGGGTCCCATCTCCAAGCAGACTGCTCCGGCCCCGGTACTGCACATTGTACAGGGGGTCGCTGCCATCGGAGGCAAACATGACCACCGTGACGTTCCCCGTCTCACCAAAGTTCCACATTATACGATGTTCTTCCGGGAGGGGGAAGGAGACGTCAAACGTTACAGATTCTCCAAAAATTCCATTGACCTCCTGCTTTGGTAGAGCCGAACCTGCGCACGGGGAAGATAAGAAAAGTGACATGAAAGACCCTGCCAAGGACGATAGCGACCTGAGCGTGTGCAGTATAATACCGCCATCATCTCACCCAACCCCAAGAGGAACGCCGACCACACCAGAGACCTCCGCACCACGTCCATGTCTGTCAGGGAGAATAGAATCCCTAGGTAGCTGTGCACACACTGAAGGCTGCGCACCTGAGCCCGGCATTTATAAACCTCATACCATGGAGTGTACTGACTCCTGAGCCCGCCAGCTGGTGGAACGTGGTACTGCAGCAGAGACAGGAGAAGGTGCCGACGCCTCGTCTTATCCGATATCATGTCATCATTGGGATTAACCCTTAGGTAACACTGCACAAAAGATTCCTCAGTGTGACACATGGAAGTGACGACTGTACTACAGCCAAGGGCGAAGGTCAAACTGGACAATAGGGCGCAGGCGCTAGGACCCTGTAGGCACCTCTAGCCTGGATACAAGATGAGATACGGCAGGACATGGAGGTATATACAGGCTGTGTAGGGACAGCTCATGTGTCAGGATGTCCTCTATATATCACTGAGATGTTCATGTCCTCGCATCACTACTAGGGGTGACCAACTGTCCTATGTGATCGCCCCGATATCATCACACCAGTAGGGGGCAGTGTGTCCTTACACAGAGCAGGTAGGATCAAAGCACTCACTACTAGGCCTCCATACTGACCGTCATCCAATGCCAAGCAGATCCCGGATCCATCACTACAGAGAATAAAGATCCCAGATCCATCACTATACAGTATATAGATCCTGGATCCATCACTATAGAGAATACAGATCCATCGGTATAGAGGATACAGATCCCGGAGCCATCACTATAGAGGATACAGATCCCGGAGCCATCACTATACAGGATATAGATCCCAGATCCATCACTATAGAGGATACAGATACATTACTATAGAGGATACAGATCCCGGATCCATCACTATACAGGATATAGATCCCAGATCCATCACTATAGAGGATACAGATACATCGCTATAGAGGATACAGATCCCGGATCCATCACTATAGAGGATACAGATCCATCACTATAGAGGATACAGATCCCGGATCCATCACTATAGAGGATACAGATACATCACTATAGAGGATACAGATCCCGGATCCATCACTATAGAGGATACAGATCCCGGATCCATCACTATACAGGATACAGATCCCAGATCCATTGCTATAGAGGATACAGATCCCGGATCCATCATTATAGAGGATACAGATACATCACTATAGAGGATACAGATCCCGGATCCATCACTATAGAGGATACAGATACATCACTATAGAGGATACAGATCCCGGATCCATCACTATAGAGGATACAGATACATCACTATAGAGGATACAGATCCCGGATCCATCACTATACAGGATACAGATCCCGGATCCATCACTATACAGGATACAGATCCCAGATCCATTGCTATAGAGGATACAGATCCCGGATCCATCATTATAGAGGATACAGATCCCGGATCCATCATTATAGAGGATACAGATCCATCACTACAGAAGATACAGATCCATCAGTATACAGGATACATATCCCGGATCCATCACTATAGAGGATACAGATCTGGATCCATCATTATAGAGGATACAGATCCATCACTATAGAGGACACAGATCCCAGATCCATCACTATAGAGGATACAGATCCATCACTATAGAGGATACAGATCCCAGATCCATCACTATAGAGGATACAGATCCATCACAATAGAGGATACAGATCCCGGAGCCATCACTATAGAGGATGCAGATCCCAGATCCATCAGTATAGAGGATACAGATCCATCACTATAGAGGATACAGATCCCGAATCCATCACTATAGAGGATACAGATCCATCACTATAGAGGATACAGATCCCGGATCCATCACTATACAGGATACAGATCCATCACTATAGAGGATACAGATCCCGGAGCCATCACTATAGAGGATACAGATCCCAGATCCATCACTACAGAGAATAAAGATCCCAGATCCATCACTATACAGTATATAGATCCTGGATCCATCACTATAGAGAATACAGATCCATCGGTATAGAGGATACAGATCCATCACTATAGAGGATACAGATCCCGGATCCATCACTATACAGGATATAGATCCATCACTATACAAGATACAGATCCATCACTATAGAGGATACAGATCCCGGATCCATCACTATACAGGATACAGATCCCAGATCCATCACTATAGAGGATACAGATACATCACTATAGAGGATACAGATCCCGGATCCATCACTATAGAGGATACAGATCCATCACTATAGAGGATACAGATCCCGGATCCATCACTATACAGGATACAGATCCCAGATCCATTGCTATAGAGGATACAGATCCCGGATCCATCACTATAGAGGATACAGATCCATCACTACAGAGGATACAGATCCTGGATCCATCACTATAGAGGATACAGATCCTGGATCCATCACTATAGAGGATACAGATCCATCAGTATACAGGATACAGATCCCGGATCCATCACTATAGAGGATACAGATCCCGGATCCATCATTATAGAGGATACAGATCCCGGATCCATCATTATAGAGGATACAGATCCATCACTACAGAAGATACAGATCCATCAGTATACAGGATACATATCCCAGATCCATCACTATAGAGGATACATATCCATCACTATAGAGGATACAGATCCCGTATCCATCACTATAGAGGATACAGATCCCGGATCCATCACTATAGAGGATACAGATCCATCACTATAGAGGATACAGATCCCAGATCCATCACTATAGAGGATACAGATCCATCACTATAGAGGATACAGATCCCAGATCCATCACTATAGAGGATACAGATCCATCACTATAGAGGATACAGATCCCAGATCCATCACTATAGAGGATACAGATCCATCACTATAGAGGATACAGATCCATCACTATAGAGGATACAGATCCCGGATCCATCACTATACAGGATACAGATCCCGGATCCATCACTATACAGGATACAGATCCCAGATCCATTGCTATAGAGGATACAGATCCCGGATCCATCATTATAGAGGATACAGATCCCGGATCCATCATTATAGAGGATACAGATCCATCACTACAGAAGATACAGATCCATCAGTATACAGGATACATATCCCGGATCCATCACTATAGAGGATACAGATCTGGATCCATCATTATAGAGGATACAGATCCATCACTATAGAGGACACAGATCCCAGATCCATCACTATAGAGGATACAGATCCATCACTATAGAGGATACAGATCCCAGATCCATCACTATAGAGGATACAGATCCATCACAATAGAGGATACAGATCCCGGAGCCATCACTATAGAGGATGCAGATCCCAGATCCATCAGTATAGAGGATACAGATCCATCACTATAGAGGATACAGATCCCGGATCCATCACTATAGAGGATACAGATCCATCACTATAGAGGATACAGATCCCGGATCCATCACTATACAGGATACAGATCCATCACTATAGAGGATACAGATCCCGGAGCCATCACTATAGAGGATACAGATCCATCACTATACAGTATATAGATCCTGGATCCATCACTATAGAGAATACAGATCCATCGGTATAGAGGATACAGATCCATCACTATAGAGGATACAGATCCCGGATCCATCACTATACAGGATATAGATCCATCACTATACAAGATACAGATCCATCACTATAGAGGATACAGATCCCGGATCCATCACTATACAGGATACAGATCCCAGATCCATCACTATAGAGGATACAGATACATCACTATAGAGGATACAGATCCCGGATCCATCACTATAGAGGATACAGATCCATCACTATAGAGGATACAGATCCCGGATCCATCACTATACAGGATACAGATCCCAGATCCATTGCTATAGAGGATACAGATCCCGGATCCATCACTATAGAGGATACAGATCCATCACTACAGAGGATACAGATCCTGGATCCATCACTATAGAGGATACAGATCCTGGATCCATCACTATAGAGGATACAGATCCATCAGTATACAGGATACAGATCCCGGATCCATCACTATAGAGGATACAGATCCCGGATCCATCATTATAGAGGATACAGATCCCGGATCCATCATTATAGAGGATACAGATCCATCACTACAGAAGATACAGATCCATCAGTATACAGGATACATATCCCAGATCCATCACTATAGAGGATACATATCCATCACTATAGAGGATACAGATCCCGTATCCATCACTATAGAGGATACAGATCCCGGATCCATCACTATAGAGGATACAGATCCATCACTATAGAGGATACAGATCCATCATTATAGAGGATACAGATCCCAGATCCATCACTATAGAGGATACAGATCCATCACTATAGAGGATACAGATCCCAGATCCATCACTATAGAGGATACAGATCCATCACTATAGAGGATACAGATCCATCACTATAGAGGATACAGATCCCGGAGCCATCACTATAGAGGATACAGATCCCAGATCCATCAGTATAGAGGATACAGATCCATCACTATAGAGGATACAGATCCATCATTATAGAGGATACAGATCCATCACTATAGAGGACACAGATCCCAGATCCATCACTATAGAGGATACAGATCCATCACTATAGAGGATACAGATCCCAGATCCATCACTATAGAGGATACAGATCCATCACAATAGAGGATACAGATCCCGGAGCCATCACTATAGAGGATGCAGATCCCAGATCCATCAGTATAGAGGATACAGATCCATCACTATAGAGGATACAGATCCCGGATCCATCACTATAGAGGATACAGATCCATCACTATAGAGGATACAGATCCCGGATCCATCACTATACAGGATACAGATCCATCACTATAGAGGATACAGATCCCGGAGCCATCACTATAGAGGATACAGATCCCAGATCCATCACTACAGAGAATAAAGATCCCAGATCCATCACTATACAGTATATAGATCCTGGATCCATCACTATAGAGAATACAGATCCATCGGTATAGAGGATACAGATCCATCACTATAGAGGATACAGATCCCGGATCCATCACTATACAGGATATAGATCCATCACTATACAGGATACAGATCCATCACTATAGAGGATACAGATCCCGGATCCATCACTATACAGGATACAGATCCCAGATCCATCACTATAGAGGATACAGATACATCACTATAGAGGATACAGATCCCGGATCCATCACTATAGAGGATACAGATCCATCACTATAGAGGATACAGATCCCGGATCCATCACTATACAGGATACAGATCCCAGATCCATTGCTATAGAGGATACAGATCCCGGATCCATCACTATAGAGGATACAGATCCCGGATCCATCACTATACAGGATACAGATCCCAGATCCATTGCTATAGAGGATACAGATCCTGGATCCATCACTATAGAGGATACAGATCCTGGATCCATCACTATAGAGGATACAGATCCATCAGTATACAGGATACAGATCCCGGATCCATCACTATAGAGGATACAGATCCCGGATCCATCATTATAGAGGATACAGATCCCGGATCCATCATTATAGAGGATACAGATCCATCACTACAGAAGATACAGATCCATCAGTATACAGGATACATATCCCAGATCCATCACTATAGAGGATACATATCCATCACTATAGAGGATACAGATCCCGTATCCATCACTATAGAGGATACAGATCCCGAATCCATCACTATAGAGGATACAGATCCATCACTATAGAGGATACAGATCCCAGATCCATCACTATAGAGGATACAGATCCATCACTATAGAGGATACAGATCCCAGATCCATCACTATAGAGGATACAGATCCATCACTATAGAGGATACAGATCCCAGATCCATCACTATAGAGGATACAGATCCATCACTATAGAGGATACAGATCCATCACTATAGAGGATACAGATCCCGGAGCCATCACTATAGAGGATACAGATCCATCACTATAGAGGATACAGATCCCAGATCCATCACTATAGAGGATACAGATCCATCACTATAGAGGATACAGATCCATCACTATAGAGGATACAGATCCCGGAGCCATCACTATAGAGGATACAGATCCATCACTATAGAGGATACAGATCCATCACTATAGAGGATACAGATCCCGGATCCATCACTACAGAGGATACAGATCCCAGATCCATCAGTATAGAGGATACAGATCCATCACTATAGAGGATACAGATCCATCACTATAGAGGATACAGATCCCGGATCCATCACTATAGAGGATACAGATCCCAGATCCATCACTATAGAGGATACAGATCCATCACTATAGAGGATAAAGATCCCGGATCCATCACTATAGAGGATACAGATCCATCACTACAGAAGATACAGATCCATCAGTATACAGGATACATATCCCGGATCCATCACTATAGAGGATACAGATCCCGGATCCATCATTATAGAGGATACAGATCCATCACTATAGAGGATACAGATCCCAGATCCATCACTATAGAGGATACAGATCCATCACTATAGAGGATACATATCCATCACTATAGAGGATACAGATCCCAGATCCATCACTATAGAGGATACAGATCCATCACTATAGAGGATACATATCCATCACTATAGAGGATACAGATCCCGTATCCATCACTATAGAGGATACAGATCCCGGATCCATCACTATAGAGGATACAGATCCATCACTATAGAGGATACAGATCCATCACTATAGAGGATACAGATCCCAGATCCATCACTATAGAGGATACAGATCCATCACTATAGAGGATACAGATCCCAGATCCATCACTATAGAGGATACAGATCCATCACTATAGAGGATACAGATCCCAGATCCATCACTATAGAGGATACAGATCCATCACTATAGAGGATACAGATCCATCACTATAGAGGATACAGATCCCGGATCCATCACTATAGAGGATACAGATCCCAGATCCATCACTATAGAGGATACAGATCCATCACTATAGAGGATACAGATCTGGATCCATCACTATAGAGGATACAGATCCCGGATCCATCACTATAGAGGATACAGATCCATCACTATAGAGGATACAGATCCATCACTATAGAGGATACAGATCCAGTCACTGCAGATGAAGGAGCCGATGTCTGGTTTTCTATGACACGACGAGTTCACCTTGTATTTGCCATCACATAATTTCTTTCCCTCCTAATAGAATGATCTAGTTGCCGACAATTTATGAAACGACCCTCCTGCTCTTCACAGAATCAATCGATTGGGCAAAAACTCTTCCAGTATCTTCTAATGGTCCCCGATCTCTCACCAGGAAGTACACTACCCAAAAGTGGCCTCTGAGAGCCTTTATGTAGGGCATTTGATGGAGCTCTTTTCCGCCCTCTTGTGGTAAGCCCCAGGACCATGATCAGAACAGACTTGGGATCATTACATATCGGCAGAGACTTACAGGGGGCGGACATTTTATTTGGGGGCGGGGTTATATTGTCAGTCAGAGTAGCAATTTGTGGTGCACTCATAAACAATATGGCCGCCGCTCTCCTCCCACATCCAGTGCAGAAGTGAAGGTAAGGGTTAATCCCCTTCCTGCCTCACTCTATGAGCTCTATATGGCTTCCTATAGAATATCCTCGTGGATGTGCAGATTATATCTCTCCCCGTAGTGCCCCCTGGTGGAGGTCACTACTCTGTAGTCCATGTCCGACCCTATAACTGGCTTTGGCTACCTATGTAGGTTGTATTTTGCATTGCAGTTTGACTTTATGAAAATCAATGGAACTGCAATACCACTCACAACCTAAGGACAGGGGTGGCGTTGTTTGTAGGAGAAAGGAGCCATAATTTTCGGATTCTGACTTTAGATGTCGCACATGATGTGACTAGAGATCGCAGTGCAGCCGCATCTTCCTTGGATGTGATTGTGGTGGAGTTGTGACGCACTGGTACACTGTAACAGAGCTGCAGCAGGTGTGACCGCGGTCATATCGTAAACCTGCGGTACTGACTGCTTGTTGACAAGGATCCACCGCCTACAGGTGAATCGAGCTGGTGCCAAGATTTTCCGCCCAGTGACTGTGGCGGTGACACATAGCGCGTGGCATGCGGTCACGGTGTAGGTGGAGGCGCTCTTCACTTAATTCTGCTCTAGGTGTGGATCTGGCAGAGATGACGAGGAATGTAAATCCTAATCCTAAGACTTGTATGAATTAGATCAGACAGAGTGTGAGAGGAGAAGCGGAGCGGAGGACTCAGACACAGCGCGACCACAATGAGGAGACAACGACCATTCACCATCCTTGCCCTACTGGTGGCCTCAGGTAAGGACCCCCTGATATAATGTGGGGGGCCGGGGTATAATCCCTTCACCCTCCCGATCCTCACACCTCTGGTGGCCTCAGGTAGTGACCCCCTTATATTATGTGGTGGGGCTGGGGTATAATAAAATAGTACGCAGTGTGATCGGAGCCTTATACTACAGAATACGCAGTGTGATCGGAGCCTTATACTATAGAGTATGCAGTGTGATCGGAGCCTTATATTATAGAATACGCAGTGTGATCGGAGCCTTATACTATAGAGTACGCAGTGTGATCGGAGCCTTATACTATAGAGTACGCAGTGTGATCGGAGCCTTATATTATAGAATACGCAGTGTGATCGGAGCCTTATACTATAGAGTACGCAGTGTGATCGGAGCCTTATACTATAGAATACAGAGTGTGATCAGAGCCTTATACTATAGAATACGCAGTGTGAACGGAGCCTTATAATATAGAGTACGCAGTGTGATCGGAGCCTTATACTATAGAATATTCAGTGTGATCAGAGCCTTATACTATAGAGTACGCAGTGTGATCGGAGCCTTATACTATAGAATACGCAGTGTGAACGGAGCCTTATAATATAGAGTACGCAGTGTGATCGGAGCCTTATATTATAGAATACGCAGTGTGATCGGAGCCTTATACTATAGAGTACGCAGTGTGATCGGAGCCTTATACTATAGAATACAGAGTGTGATCGGAGCCTTATACTATAGAATATTCAGTGTGATCAGAGCCTTATACTATAGAGTACGCAGTGTGATCGGAGCCTTATACTATAGAATACGCAGTGTGAACGGAGCCTTATAATATAGAGTACGCAGTGTGATCAGAGCTTTATACTATAGAGTACAGAGTGTGATCGGAGCCTTATACTATAGAATACGCAGTGTGATCGGATCCTTATATTATAGAATACGCAGTGTGATCGGAGCCTTATACTATAGAATACGCAGTGTGATCGGAGCTTTATACTATAGAGTACAGAGTGTGATCGGAGCCTTATACTGTAGAATACGCAGTGTGATCGGAGCCTTATACTATAGAGTACGCAGTGTGATCGGAGCTTTATACTATAGAGTACAGAGTGTGATCGGAGCCTTATACTGTAGAATACGCAGTGTGATCGGAGCCTTATACTATAGAGTACGCAGTGTGATCGGAGCCTTATACTATAGAGTACGCAGTGTGATCGGAGCCTTATACTATAGAGTACGCAGTGTGATCGGATCCTTATATTATAGAATACGCAGTGTGATCGGAGCCTTATACTATAGAGTACGCAGTGTGATCGGAGCCTTATACTATAGAGTACGCAGTGTGATCAGAGCCTTATACTATAGAGTATGCAGTGTGATCGGAGCTTTATACTATAGAGCACGCAGTGTGATCGGAGCTTTATACTATAGAGCATGCAGTGTGATCGGAGCTTTATACTATAGAGCACGCAGTGTGATCGGAGCCTTATACTATAGAGTACGCAGTGTGATTGGAGCCTTATACTATAGAATACACAGTGTGATCGGAGCCTTATACTATAGAGCACGCAGTGTGATCGGAGCCTTATACTATAGAGTATGCAGTGTGATTGGCGCTTTATACTATAGAGCATGCAGTGTGATCGGAGCCTTATACTATAGAATACGCAGTGTGATCGGAGCCTTATACTATAGAGTACGCAGTGTGATCGGAGCCTTATACTATAGAGTACGCAGTGTGATCAGAGCCTTATACTATAGAGTATGCAGTGTGATCGGAGCTTTATACTATAGAGCACGCAGTGTGATCGGAGCTTTATACTATAGAGCATGCAGTGTGATCGGAGCTTTATACTATAGAGCACGCAGTGTGATCGGAGCCTTATACTATAGAGTACGCAGTGTGATTGGAGCCTTATACTATAGAATACACAGTGTGATCGGAGCCTTATACTATAGAGCACGCAGTGTGATCGGAGCCTTATACTATAGAGTACGCAGTGTGATTGGCGCTTTATACTATAGAGCATGCAGTGTGATCGGAGCCTTATACTATAGAATACGCAGTGTGATCGGAGCCTTATACTATAGAGTACGCAGTGTGATCGGAGCCTTATACTATAGAGTATGCAGTGTGATCGGAGCCTTATACTATAGAGTACGCGGTGTGATCGGAGCCTTATACTATAGAGTACGCGGTGTGATCGGAGCCTTATACTATAGAATACGCAGTGTGATCGGAGCCTTATACTATAAAGTACGCGGTGTGATCGGAGCCTTATACTATAGACTACGCAGTGTGATCGGCGCTTTATACTATAGAGCATGCAGTGTGATTGGAGCCTTATACTATAGAATACGCAGTGTGATCGGCGCTTTATACTATAGAGCATGCAGTGTGATTGGAGCCTTATACTTTAGAATACGCAGTGTGATCGGAGCCTTATACTATAGAGTACGCAGTGTGATCGGAGCCTTATACTATAGAGTATGCAGTGTGATCGGAGCCTTATACTATACAGTACAGAGTGTGATCGGAGCCTTATACTATAGAGTACGCGGTGTGATCGGAGCCTTATACTATAGAATACGCAGTGTGATCGGAGCCTCATACTATAAAGTACGTGGTGTGATCGGAGCCTTATACTATACAGTACGCAGTGTGATCGGAGCCTTATTCTATAGAATGCGCAGTGTGATCGGAGCCTTATACTATACAGTACGCAGTGTGATCGGAGCCTTATACTATACAGTACGCAGTGTGATCGGAGCCTTATTCTATAGAGCACGCAGTGTGATCGGAGCCTTATTCTATAGAGCACGCAGTGTGATCGGAGCCTTATACAATAGAGTAAGCAGTGTGATCGGAGCTTTATACTATAGAGCACGCAGTGTGATCGGAGCCTTATACTATAGAATACACAGTGTGATCGGAGCCTTATACTATAGAGCACGCAGTGTGATCAGAGCCTTATACTATAGAGTACGCAGTGTGATCGGAGCTTTATACTATAGAGTACAGAGTGTGATCGGAGCCTTATACTGTAGAATACGCAGTGTGATCGGAGCCTTATACAATAGAGTACGCAGTGTGATCGGAGCCTTATACTATAGAGTACGCGGTGTGATCGGAGCCTTATACTATAGAGTACGCGGTGTGATCGGAGCCTTATACTATAGAGTACGCGGTGTGATCGGAGCCTTATACTACAGAGTACGCGGTGTGATCGGAGCTTTATACTATAGAGTACGCAGTGTGATCAGAGCTTTATACTATAGAGCACGCAGTGTGATCGGAGCCTTATACTATAAAGTACGCGGTGTGATCGGAGCCTTATACTATAGAATACGCAGTGTGATCGGAGCCTTATACTATAAAGTACGCGGTGTGATCGGAGCCTTATACTATAGACTACGCAGTGTGATCGGCGCTTTATACTATAGAGCATGCAGTGTGATTGGAGCCTTATACTATAGAATACGCAGTGTGATCGGCGCTTTATACTATAGAGCATGCAGTGTGATTGGAGCCTTATACTTTAGAATACGCAGTGTGATCGGAGCCTTATACTATAGAGTACGCAGTGTGATCGGAGCCTTATACTATAGAGTATGCAGTGTGATCGGAGCCTTATACTATACAGTACAGAGTGTGATCGGAGCCTTATACTATAGAGTACGCGGTGTGATCGGAGCCTTATACTATAGAATACGCAGTGTGATCGGAGCCTCATACTATAAAGTACGTGGTGTGATCGGAGCCTTATACTATACAGTACGCAGTGTGATCGGAGCCTTATTCTATAGAATGCGCAGTGTGATCGGAGCCTTATACTATACAGTACGCAGTGTGATCGGAGCCTTATACTATACAGTACGCAGTGTGATCGGAGCCTTATTCTATAGAGCACGCAGTGTGATCGGAGCCTTATTCTATAGAGCACGCAGTGTGATCGGAGCCTTATACAATAGAGTAAGCAGTGTGATCGGAGCTTTATACTATAGAGCACGCAGTGTGATCGGAGCCTTATACTATAGAATACACAGTGTGATCGGAGCCTTATACTATAGAGCACGCAGTGTGATCAGAGCCTTATACTATAGAGTACGCAGTGTGATCGGAGCTTTATACTATAGAGTACAGAGTGTGATCGGAGCCTTATACTGTAGAATACGCAGTGTGATCGGAGCCTTATACAATAGAGTACGCAGTGTGATCGGAGCCTTATACTATAGAGTACGCGGTGTGATCGGAGCCTTATACTATAGAGTACGCGGTGTGATCGGAGCCTTATACTATAGAGTACGCGGTGTGATCGGAGCCTTATACTACAGAGTACGCGGTGTGATCGGAGCCTTATACTATACAGTACGCAGTGTGATCGGAGCCTTATTCTATAGAATGCGCAGTGTGATCGGAGCCTTATACTATACAGTACGCAGTGTGATCGGAGCCTTATTCTATAGAGCACGCAGTGTGATCGGAGCCTTATTCTATAGAGCACGCAGTGTGATCGGAGCCTTATTCTATAGAGCACGCAGTGTGATCGGAGCCTTATACAATAGAGTAAGCAGTGTGATCGGAGCTTTATACTATAGAGCACGCAGTGTGATCGGAGCCTTATACTATAGAGTACGCAGTGTGATCGGAGCTTTATACTATAGAGTACAGAGTGTGATCGGAGCCTTATACTATAGAGTACAGAGTGTGATCGGAGCCTTATACTATAGAATACAAAGTGTGATTGGGGCCTTATACTGTAGAGTACAGAGTGTGATCGGAGCCTTATACTATAGAGTATGCAGTGTGATCAGAGCCTTATACTATAGAGTAAGCAGTGTGATCGGAGCTTTATACAATAGAGTAAGCAGTGTGATCGGAGCTTTATACTATAGAGCACGCAGTGTGATCGGAGCCTTATACTATAGAGTACGCAGTGTGATCGGAGCTTTATACTATAGAGTACAGAGTGTGATCGGAGCCTTATACTGTAGAATACGCAGTGTGATCGGAGCCTTATACAATAGAGTACGCAGTGTGATCGGAGCCTTATACTATAGAGTACGCGGTGTGATCGGAGCCTTATACTATAGAGTACGCAGTGTGATCGGAGCCTTATACTATAGAGTACGCGGTGTGATCGGAGCCTTATACTACAGAGTACGCGGTGTGATCGGAGCCTTATACTTTACAGTACGCAGTGTGATCGGAGCCTTATTCTATAGAATGCGCAGTGTGATCGGAGCCTTATACTATAGAGTACGCAGTGTGATCGGAGCCTTATACTATACAGTACGCAGTGTGATCGGAGCCTTATTCTATAGAGCACGCAGTGTGATCGGAGCCTTATTCTATAGAGCACGCAGTGTGATCGGAGCCTTATTCTATAGAGCACGCAGTGTGATCGGAGCCTTATTCTATAGAGCACGCAGTGTGATCGGAGCCTTATTCTATAGAGCACGCAGTGTGATCGGAGCCTTATTCTATAGAGCACGCAGTGTGATCGGAGCCTTATACAATAGAGTAAGCAGTGTGATCGGAGATTTATACTATAGAGCACGCAGTGTGATCGGAGCCTTATACTATAGAATACGCAGTGTGATCGGAGCTTTATACTATAGAGTACAGAGTGTGATCGGAGCCTTATACTATAGAGTACAGAGTGTGATCGGAGCCTTATACTATAGAATACAGAGTGTGATCGGGGCCTTATACTATAGAGTACAGAGTGTGATCGGAGCCTTATACTATAGAGTATGCAGTGTGATCAGAGCCTTATACTATAGAGTAAGCAGTGTGATCGGAGCTTTATACAATAGAGTAAGCAGTGTGATCGGAGCTTTATACTATAGAGCACGCAGTGTGATCGGAGCCTTATACTATAGAGTACGCAGTGTGATCGGAGCTTTATACTATAGAGTACAGAGTGTGATCGGAGCCTTATACTATAGAGTACAGAGTGTGATCGGAGCCTTATACTATAGAATACAGAGTGTGATCGGGGCCTTATACTATAGAGTACAGAGTGTGATCGGAGCCTTATACTATAGAGTATGCAGTGTGATCAGAGCCTTATACTATAGAATACAGAAGCCTTATACTATACAAGATTTTGTATTGGTAAAAAAAACCTGTAGTATCCATCAGAATACAGCTCTGCAGCACCCAACAGACTGCAGATATGTTCTACCAATCAGATGATGGCTCTGCAGCACACATCCTATTGAAGCTCTTCAGCACTCATTAGATTTCTTCTCTGCAGCACCCATCACATTACAGCTCTGCAGCACCCATCATATTGCAGTTATACAGCACCCATTAGATTTCTACTCTGCAGCACCCATCACATTGCAGCTCTGCAGCACCCATTAGATTTATGCTCTGCAGCACACATCACATTACAGCTCTGCAGCACAGATCACATTGCAGTTATACAATGGCAGTTTAATATACCCATTAAACTGCAGGTCACCCTATATAAGCCTCTATCTATGTGCTTGTTCTGTTGCAGTTGCAGTGACACCCGTCACCTCCATGGATCTGGTGAATGGCACGCTGGGACATCCAGTGGATTTCACTATTCCTGTAGCTTTGCCTTCTCAGTACAGAGTAGACTGGAACTGTGGACATGCTGGAACAGTTGCTGTCATTGCTAGGCTGACTGGATCCGGTAGATCTCCGCAGTACAATCCTGAGTATACGGGGAGGTGTGATCTGCTCGAAAATGGGACCCTGAGACTGAAGAGCGTCTCCTATGAAGACGAGGGGACATATAATGTGAAAGTGTTTAATCCCGATACCTTCACCTCCTATATTCAGCGCTATCAGCTGGCCGTCTATGGTGAGTGTCCAGTCTACTCCACTGCTTCCAAATCCATAGCTGGCCATGACATCCCCTGGGCAGGTTGTAATACCACCATATTGGATATCCCCAATTCCTCCCTTTGGTGAAACACTATTCATTTCTGGGATATAATAGGAGGGGTTTGGTGGAGGGTCTGTCGTTTATAAGACCACCGGGGCTGGTAGGAAAAGATTGCCCGTAGCAACAACCACATTGACTGAAATTATGTTAAGGATCTGTTGGTTAGTTGTAAACTGGAGGACATTACAGAAGATGCATTATACACGAGAGGGGGCACTTATAGACCCCAGTACAGGACCCGACACAAGATGGGGCACTACTAGACCTAAGTGCAGGGCCTAACACAAGAGGGAGAACTACTAGACCTAACTGCAGGACCCAACACAAGACGGGGCACTAGAAGACCTAAGTGCAGGACCCAACACAAGAGAGGGCACTGCTAGACCTAAATGCTGGACCCAACATGAGAGGGGGCACTACTACACCTAAGTGCAGGACCCAACACAAGAGGGGGCATTGCTAGACCTAAGTGCAGTGCCTAACACAAGAGGGAGCACTACTAGACCTAACTACAGGACCCAACACAAGACGGGGCACTACTAGACCTAAGTGCAGGACCCAACACAAGACGGGGCACTACTAGACCTAAGTGCAGGACCCAACACAAGACAGGGCACTACTGGACCTAAGTGCAGGACCTAACACAAGAGGGAGCAATACTAGACCTAACTGCAGGGCCCGAACACGAGAGGGGGCACTACTAGACCTCAGCACAAGACCCAACATAAGAGGGGCACTACTAGACCTAAGTGCAGGACCCAACACAAGACAGGGCACTAATAGACCTAAGTGCAGGACCCAACACAAGAGGGAACACTGCTAGATCTAAGTGCAGGACCCAACATGAGAGGAGGCACTGCTAGACCCAACTGCAGGACCCAACACAAGATGGGGCACTACTAGACCTAAGTGCAGTGCCTAACACAAGAGGGAGCACTACTAGACCTAACTACAGGATCCAACACAAGACGGGGCACTACTAGACCTAAGTGCAGGACCCAACACAAGAGAGGGCACTGCTAGACCTAAGTGCTGGACCCAACATGAGAGGGGGCACTACTAGACCTAAGCACAGGACCCAACATAAGAGGAGGCACTACTAGACCTAAGTGCTGGGCCCAACATGAGAGGGGGCACTGCTAGACCTAAGCACAGGACCCAACATAAGAGGAGGCACTACTAGACCTAACTGCAGGACCCAACACAAGACAGGGCACTGCTAGACCTAACTGCAGGGCCCAACATGAGAGGGGGCACTACTAGACCTAAGTGCAGAACCCAACACAAGAAAGGGCACTACTAGACCTAAGTGCAGGACCCAACATGAGAGGGGGCACTACTAGACCTAACTGCAGGGCCCAACACGAGAAGGGGCACTACTAGACCTAACTGCAGGGCCCAACACGAGAGGGGGCACTACTAGACCTCAGCACAGGACCCAACATAAGAGGGGGCACTACTAGACCTAAGCACAGGACCCAACATAAGAGGAGGCACTACTAGACCTAACTGCAGGGCCCAACACAAGACAGGGCACTACTAGACCTAACTGCAGGGCCCAACACAAGAGGGGGCACTTATAGACCTCAGCACAGGACCCAACATAAGAGGGGGCACTACTAGACCTAAGTGCAGGACCCAACACAAGACAGGGCACTACTAGACCTAAGTGCAGGACCTAACACAAGAGGGAGCACTACTAGACCTAACTGCAGGGCCCAACATGAGAGGGGGCACTTATAGACCTCAGCACAAGACCCAACATAAGAGGGGGCACTGCTAGACCCAACTGCAGGACCCAACACAAGATGGGGCACTACTAGACCTAAGTGCAGTGCCTAACACAAGAGGGAGCACTACTAGACCTAACTACAGGACCCAACACAAGACGGGGCACTACTAGACCTAACTGCAGGGCCCAACATGAGAGGGGGCACTTATAGACCTCAGCACAGGACCCAACATAAGAGGGGGCACTACTAGACCTAAGTGCAGGACCCAACACAAGACAGGGCACTACTAGACCTAAGTGCAGGACCTAACACAAGAGGGAGCACTACTAGACCTAACTGCAGGGCCCAACACGAGAGGGGGCACTTATAGACCTCAGCACAGGACCCATCATAAGAGGAGGCACTACTAGACCTAAGTGCAGGACCCAACACAAGACAGGGCACTACTAGACCTAAGTGCAGGACCTAACACAATAGGGGGCACTACTAGACCTCAGCACAGGACCCAACATAAGAGGGTGCACTCATAGACCTAAGTGCTGGACCCAACGTAAGAGGGGGCACTACTAGACCTAAGCACAGGACCCAACATAAGAGGAGGCACTATTAGACCTAACTGCAGGACCCAACACAAGACAGTGCACTACTAGACCTAAGTGCAGGACCTAACACAAGAGGGAGCACTGCTAGACCTAAGTGCAGGACCTAATACAAGAGAGAGCACTACTAGACCTAAGTGCAGGACCTAACACAAGACAGGGCACTACTAGACCAAACTGCAGGGCCCAAGATGAGAGGGGGGACTTATAGACCTCAGCACAGGACCCAACATAAGAGGGGGCACTACTAGGCCTAAGTGCAGGACCCAACAAAAGACAGGGCACTACTAGACCTAAGTGCAGGACCTAATACAAGAGGGAACACTACTAGACCTAACTGCAGGGCCCAACACGAGAGGGGGCACTTATAGACCTCAGCACAGGACCCATCATAAGAGGAGGCACTACTATACCTATCTGCAGGACCCAAAACAAGACAGGACACTACTAGACCTAAGTGCAGGACCTAACACAAGAGGGAGCACTACTAGATCTAACTGCAGAGCCCAACATAAGAGGGGGCACTCATAGACCTCAGCACAGGATCCAACATAAGAGGGGGCACTACTAGACCTAAGTGCAGGACCCAACAGGAAAGATGCACTTTATTTCTAAGCACAGGTCCCAACACAAGAGGGGGCACTACTAGACCTAAGTGCAGGATCCAATATGAGAAGGGGCACTGCTAGACCTAATTTTAACCAACAGATCTGACAGAATATCAAAAGTGGAGGTTGGGTAATAAGGACCCCGGTTACACCACTGGTTGGACTTGATGGATCCGTGTCTTCATCCTCATCTACTATATACCTATACTTACTGCTGCACTTGTCCAGTTTTCGGATGTATTTTATTTCATTCAGTTATATTTCTTTGTGTATTTTTATAGCTATACTCGGGGCCCCAGTTCTCATTTCCAAGAGCCCCCTTGTCAGTGGCACCAATGTGACCCTCCATTGTGATTCCGGGAGTCAGAATGTGACCACTTACACCTTCTATCGTGGTGAGAAGATGATCTGCTCTGAGCCCCATGTGACCTGCAGGGGAGCCTACCTGGACCTCACCCCAATAACTGAGAGTGACAGCGGATCCTACACCTGCTCCATCCAGAACCCGGTCAGCTCCAGCACCAGCGACCCCCTGAGTCTGACCGTATCAGGTGAGTATATCTGAATGTACTGAAACAGATGAAAACCCAAACCTAAAACAAGTAACGCTGATCTCTGACCCCATACCACAGGTCAAAGGACACAAGGGGTCAACACAGGACAGGGCCACCTGCTCCTCTGTGGAGCCTGCGGAGAGTTGGAGCAAAGGCAATGGTGATGGCACATTTATTAATTGGGCCCAACTTTCCAAGGGCCCTGAACTACAAGGGGAGTCACTTTGAAGCATTCAACCTTGTATTTTACCTTGTATTTTAGGTTGACCTATTAACTGACCTATAATACCAGTTTTAGGAAGAAAGAAGCCATGTTTATTCCCATCCTATACAACCCCTTTAACTATAGGGTACACCGACTCCAATGTTTAACCTTCCCCAGTACACGGGTCCAGGGTATCTCTAGAACAGGGTCAGCCACAACCAGGTCCATGAGACATTGCAGAGGATATCCTCAGTGGTGCAGGGACTACTATGTTCCTATGTTCCTATGTTCCTACTACTATGTTCCTATGTTCCTATGTACAGCAGGAGACTCGCCCACACTTGGCATATAGCGTATTCACCGTTTCATCTTTTTTGGCAGTGCCGGTCTCCTCGGTTGCGCTCACAAGTAATATATCAGGACTTGTCTGGCCGGGGAAGGATTTGGTGTCTCTACGATGTTCAGCTCGTGGTACAGATGTCAGCTACTCGTGGATCCTGGGAGGAGAACCTTTACCTGAGGACCCCCGATACCAGCGCTCACAAGACAACACCAATCTCATCATTAACCCCATCTCCTCTATTGACACAAAATCCTTAAGATGTACAGCAACAAACTGGGTGAACATGGAAACCAGCAACAAACTGGACGTCCATCTTGCCTGTAAGTACTAAGAATTATGACATCATTTCCATTTCTGAAACAGTGCAGTGGTCAACTTCAGGGTGTAATAAAATAATACACCATAACCCTACCCAGAAATAGCCAATACAAGGAAGAACTAGTCACTGAAGACACTGATATTGCAGAGAGCCCTAGCCTGGCCACTAAGGTGCCTGAAGGAATCAGAAGGAACAGAGGGGTCTTACAGAAATGTCTTCTCCTCTCACCACTGAGGACACATATACACTTGACTGAGTGTGTGTGTATATGTATGTGTGAGTATGTGCATTTTTGTGTATGTACGTGTGTGTATGTGTGTGCACGTGTGTGTGCTTGTGTGTGAGTATGTGCGTGAGTATGTGTATGTGTGTGTATGTGTGTGCACGTGAGTGTGTTTATGTGTGAGTATATGTGTGTGTATGTGTGTGTATATGTGAGCATGTGTGTGTGTATGTGTGTGTGTGTGTGTGTGTGTGAGTGAGTGTGTGTGTGTGTGTGTGAGTGTGGGTGTGTTTGTGTGAGTGTATGGGGAATCAGGATGAATAACTGTTGTTCAAACAATTGTGCATAAGCATTACCCGGGAGAACCGGAGAAGTTGTTTTCAGTGGTGTTAATGTGGATGGTTGGCAGTGAAGGCGCCATTATATGTCTAGTTGTATCCACATCCTTTTACTAATACTCACATTTTTTTTACTCAAGTTCTAATACTTTTCAGATTTGCCATTTTTTCTACAGCTCCAGTCTCAGCGGTGTCTCTGACCAGTAACACATCCGGAGCGCTCTGGGCAGGACAGGACTCGGTGTCTCTCTATTGTACAGCTCAGGGGTCAGACATCACCTTCTCCTGGAGAATGAATGGACTTCCAGTGTCCTCCAACCCTCCATATTACATTACTGAGGGGGAATCTCCTTCGACCTCCACTCTCACCATCAGCTCCATCTCCCGGAACCACACCGGGCCCTTCACCTGTACAGCGGCCAACAGGCTAAATAGTGAGACCAGCCCGGAGATCAACCTCAATGTGAACTGTGAGTAATATTTCACATGTCTACTATGTTATAGATATGTAATACCTCACATAACAACCAAGAAAACAATACTGTAAATTATTTTTAAAAATTGTCATTGCTGAACATTGTCTATTGTCTCTCACCATACAGCGTATCCAGAAGGGAACATTGAATGTACCGCACAGGGGCATCACAGCATGTTACAGTTCTCCTGCTCGTGGCCTGGAGGACGACCGGCCGCCAATGTCACCATGATATATAATAACGTATTAGAGACAAGACACCATGAAGTCACCAGACATGTGTCTGTATGGCAAATCGCCCACAGCTCAAACCTGACCTGCATCGGTGAATACTTCGGGGAGACCTTCTCCTGCTCCCTAATATTTGGTAAGACAAAGTCCCACAACATGTCTTCTGAAAAGCCAAAAACAATCCACCATAGTAGATGATGGAGGACACAGGACTATTCTGGTGACTGATGACTACATGAGACATTCCCTCCACTACTATACAGAGGACAATCCACCATAGTAGATGATGGAGGACACAGGACTATTCTGGAGACTGATGACTACATGAGACATTCCCTCCATTACTATACAGAGGACAATCCACCATAGTAGATAATGGAGGACACAGGACTATTCTGGAGACTGATGACTACATGAGACATTCCCTCCATTACTATACAGAGGACAACCCACCATAGTAGATGATGGAGGACACAGGACTATTCTGGAGAATAATGACTACATGAGACATTTCCTCCATTACTATACAGAGGAAAATCCACCATAGTAGATGATGGAGGACAATGGACTATTCTGGAGACTGATGACTACATGAGACATTCCCTCCATTACTATGCAGAGGACAATCCACCATAGTAGATGATGGAGGACATAGGACTATTCTGGAGACTAATGACTACATGAGACATTCCCTCCATTACTATACAGAGGACAATCCACCATAGTAGATGATGGAGGACAATGGACTATTCTGGAGACTGATGACTACATGAGACATTCCCTCCATTACTATACAGAGGACAATCCACCATAGTAGATGATGGAGGACACAGGACTATTCTGGTGACTGATGACTACATGAGACATTACCTCCATTACTATACAGAGGACAATCCACCATAGTAGATGATGGAGGACACAGGACTATTCTGGAGACTGATGACTACATGAGACATTCCCTCCATTACTATATCGTCAGAGGACAATCCACCATAGTAGATGATGGAGGACACAGAACTATTCTGGTGACTGATGAATACATGAGATATTCCCTCCATTACTATACAGAGGACAATTCACCATAGTAGGTGATGGAGGACACAGGACTATTCTGGTGACTGATGACTACATGAGACATTCCCTCCATTACTATACAGAGGACAATCCACCATAGTAGATGATGGAGGACACAGGACTATTCTGGTGACTGATGACTACATGAGACATTCCCTCCATTACTATACAGAGGACAACCCACCATAGTAGATGATGGAGGACACAGGACTATTCTGGAGAATAATGACTACATGAGACATTCCCTCCATTACTATACAGAGGACAATCCACCATAGTAGATGATGGAGGACACAGGACTATTCTGGAGACTGATGACTACATGAGACATTCCCTCCATTACTATGCAGAGGACAATCCACCATAGTAGATGATGGAGGACATAGGACTATTCTGGAGACTAATGACTACATGAGACATTCCCTCCATTACTATACAGAGGACAATCCACCATAGTAGATGATGGAGGACAATGGACTATTCTGGAGACTGATGACTACATGAGACATTCCCTCCATTACTATACAGAGGACAATCCACCATAGTAGATGATGGAGGACACAGGACTATTCTGGTGACTGATGACTACATGAGACATTACCTCCATTACTATACAGAGGACAATCCACCATAGTAGATGATGGAGGACACAGGACTATTCTGGAGACTGATGACTACATGAGACATTCCCTCCATTACTATATCGTCAGAGGACAATCCACCATAGTAGATGATGGAGGACACAGAACTATTCTGGTGACTGATGAATACATGAGATATTCCCTCCATTACTATACAGAGGACAATTCACCATAGTAGGTGATGGAGGACACAGGACTATTCTGGTGACTGATGACTACATGAGACATTCCCTCCATTACTATACAGAGGACAATCCACCATAGTAGATAATGGAGGACACAGGACTATTCTGGAGACTGATGACTACATGAGACATTCCCTCCATTACTATACAGAGGACAACCCACCATAGTAGATGATGGAGGACACAGGACTATTCTGGAGAATAATGACTACATGAGACATTTCCTCCATTACTATACAGAGGAAAATCCACCATAGTAGATGATGGAGGACAATGGACTATTCTGGAGACTGATGACTACATGAGACATTCCCTCCATTACTATGCAGAGGACAATCCACCATAGTAGATGATGGAGGACATAGGACTATTCTGGAGACTAATGACTACATGAGACATTCCCTCCATTACTATACAGAGGACAATCCACCATAGTAGATGATGGAGGACAATGGACTATTCTGGAGACTGATGACTACATGAGACATTCCCTCCATTACTATACAGAGGACAATCCACCATAGTAGATGATGGAGGACACAGGACTATTCTGGTGACTGATGACTACATGAGACATTACCTCCATTACTATACAGAGGACAATCCACCATAATAGATGATGGAGGACACAGGACTATTCTGGAGACTGATGACTACATGAGACATTCCCTCCATTACTATATCGTCAGAGGACAATCCACCATAGTAGATGATGGAGGACACAGAACTATTCTGGTGACTGATGAATACATGAGATATTCCCTCCATTACTATACAGAGGACAATTCACCATAGTAGGTGATGGAGGACACAGGACTATTCTGGTGACTGATGACTACATGAGACATTCCCTCCATTACTATACAGAGGACAATCCACCATAGTAGATGATGGAGGACACAGGACTATTCTGGTGACTGATGACTACATGAGACATTCCCTCCATTACTATACAGAGGACAATACACCATAGTAGATGATGTAGGACACAGGACTATTCTGGAGACTAATGACTACATGAGACATTCCCTCCATTACTATACAGAGGACAATCCACCATAGTAGATGATGGAGGACACAGGACTATTCTGGAGACTGATGACTACATGAGACATTCCCTCCATTACTATATGGTCAGAGGACAATCCACCATAGTAGATGCTGGAGGACACAGGACTATTCTGGAGACTGATGACTACATGAGACATTCCCTCCATTGCTATACAGAGGACAATCCACCATAGTAGATGATGGAGGACACAGGACTATTCTGGAGACTGATGACTACATGAGACATTCCCTCCATTACTATATGGTCAGAGGACAATCCACCATAGTAGATGATGGAGGACACAGGACTATTCTGAAGACTGATGACTACATGAGACATTCCCTCCATTACTATACAGAGGACAATCCACCATAGTAGATGATGGAGGACATAGGACTATTCTGGAGACTGATGACTACATGAGACATTCCCTCCATTACTATACAGAGGACAATCCACCATAGTAGATGATGGAGGACACAGGACTATTCTGGAGACTGATGACTACATGAGACATTCCCTCCATTACTATATGGTCAGAGGACAATCCACCATAGTAGATGCTGGAGGACACAGGACTATTCTGGTGACTGATGACTACATGAGACATTCCCTCCATTACTATATGGTCAGAGGACAATCCACCATAGTAGATGATGGAGGACACAGGACTATTCTGGAGACTGATGACTACATGAGACATTCCCTCCATTACTATACAGAGGACAATCCACCATAGTAGATGATGGAGGACACAGGACGATTCTGGAGACTAATGACTATATTTTTCTCTACCAGGGACTTCAGAGGATAAAAGTAATCCTATAACTATAAAGGAAGGAGAGAGAACGAAATCTAAATCTGAAGCCAGGCCATAACCTTCTCCGCTCCAGCCCCGTTGCGTCATCTCAACGTTATGAAGATCCAATAACACCAACATCTATTGACTTTATACAAAGTGTCTGAGGAGAAGAGGAGAGAATGGGAATACAGAAGAAGTAGGAGCTTGTGGGACCAGGATCTCATCCCTGCTCTCTGGGTGACTCCTGTACTGGTAGATTAGATGCTGTATACTGGTGGGGTATATAGATACTAGAGCATGTATTACTTCATTCTATCCATATCAATAAAATGTATTCTCAGCCATCTGTACAAATGTGGGTGTAAGGTCTACAATAAATGTCTTATCTATGGGTGTGATGGTGTAGGCTGTCCATGAGATGCACACCACACTGCATGTAAGTACTACAAGAACTCACTGATGGTATAGGCTGTCCATGAGCTGTCCAAGTACTACAAGAACTCACTGATGGTATAGGCTGTCCATGAGCTGTCCAAGTACTACAAGAATTCACTGATGGTGCAGGCTGTCCATGAGCTGCACACCGCACTGCACATAAGTACTACAAGAACTCACTGATGGTGTAGGCTGTACATGAGCTGCACACTGTACTGGACATAAGTACTACAAGAACTCACTGATGGTGCAGGCTGTCCATGAGCTGCACACCGCACTGCACATAAGTACTACAAGAACTCACTGATGGTGTAGGCTGTCCATGAGCTGCACACTGCACCGGACATAAGTACTACAAGAACTCACTGATGGTGTAGGCTGTCCATGAGCTGCACACTGCACTAGATATAAGTACTACAAGAACTCACTGATGGTGTAGGCTGTCCATGAGCTGCACACTGCACTGGATATAAGTACTACAAGAACTCATTGATGGTGTAGACTGTCCATGAGCTGCACACTGCACTAGATATAAGTACTACAAGAACTCACTGATGGTGTAGGCAGTCCATGAGCTGCACACCGTACTGCACATAAGTACTACAAGAACTCACTGATGGTGTAGGCTGTCCATGAGCTTCACACCGCACTGCACATAAGTAATACAAGAACTCACTGATGGTGTAGGCTGTCCATGAGCTGCACAACGCACTGCACATAAGTACTACAAGAACTCACTGATGGTGTAGGCTGTCCATGAGCTGCACACCGCACTGGATATAAGTACTACAAGAACTCACTGATGCTGTAGGCTGTCCATGAGCTGCACACAGCACTGGACATAAGTACTACAAGAACTCACTGATGGTGTAGGCTGTCCATGAGCTGCACACTGCACTGGATATAAGTACTACAAGAACTCACTGATAGTGTAGACTGTCCATGAGCTGCACACTGCACTGGATATAAGTACTACAAGAACTCATTGATGGTGTAGGCTGTCCATGAGCTGCACACAGCACTGCACCTAAGTACTACAAGAACTCACTGATGGTGTAGGCTGTTCATGAGCTGCACACTGCACCGGACATAAGTACTACAAGAACTCACTGATGGTGTAGACTGTCCATGAGCTGCACACCGCACTGGATATAAGTACTACAAGAACTCACTGATAGTGTAGACTGTCCATAAGCTGCACACTGCACTGCACATAAGTTCTACAAGAACTCACTGATGGTGTAGGCTGTCCATGAGCTGCACACTGCACTGCACATAAGAACTACAAGAACTCACTGATGGTGTAGGCTGTTCATGAGCTGCACACCGCACTGGATATAAGTACTACAAGAACTCACTGATGGTGTAGGCTGTCCATGAGCTGCACACTGCACTGGACATAAGTACTACAAGAAATCACTGATGGTGTAGGCTGTCCATGAGCTGCACACTGCACTGGATATAAGTACTACAAGGACTCACTTATGGTGTAGGCTGTCCATGAGCTGCACACCGCACTGGATATAAGTACTACAAGAACTCACTGATAGTGTAGACTGTCCATAAGCTGCACACTGCACTGCACATAAGTACTACAAGAACTCACTGATGGTGTAGGCTGTCCATGAGCTGCACACTGCACTGCACATAAGAACTACAAGAACTCACTGATGGTGTAGGCTGTTCATGAGCTGCACACCGCACTGGATATAAGTACTACAAGAACTCACTGATGGTGTAGGCTGTCCATGAGCTGCACACTGCACTGGATATAAGTACTACAAGAATTCACTGATGGTGTAGGCTGTCCATGAGCAGCCCACTGCACTAGATATAAGTAATATAAGAACTCACTGATGGTGTAGGCTGTCCATGAGCTGCACACTACACTGGACATAAGTACTACAAGAACTCACTGATGGTGTAGACTGTCCATGAGCTGCACACTGCACGGGATATAAGTACTACAAGAACTCACTGACGGTGTAGACTGTCCATGAGCTGCACACCGCACTGGACATAAGTACTACAAGAACTCACTGATGGTGTAGGCTTCCCATGAGCTGCACACCGCACTGGACATAAGTACTACAAGAACTCACTGATGGTGTAGGCTGTCCATGAGCTGCACACCGCACTGGACATAAGTACTACAAGAACTCACTGATGGTGTAGGCTGTCCATTAGCTGCACACTGCACTGCACATAAGTAATACAAGAACTCACTGACGGTGTAGGCTGTCCATGAGCTGCACACCGCACTGCACATAAGTACTAGAAGAACTCACTGATGGTGTAGGCTGTCCATGAGCTGCACACTGCACTAGATATAAGTACTACAAGAACTCACTGATGGTGTAGGCTGTCCATGAGCTGCACACTGCACTGGATATAAGTACTACAAGAACTCACTGATGGTGTAGGCTGTCCATGAGCTGCACACTGCACTAGATATAAGTACTACAAGAACTCACTGATGGTGTAGGCTGTCCATGATCTGCACACCGCACTGCACATAAGTACTACAAGAACTCACTGATTGTGTATACTGTCCATGAGCTGCACCCCGCACTGCACATAAGTACTACAAGAACTCACTGATGGTGTAGGCTGTCCATGAGCTGTATACTGCACTGCACATAAGTACTACAAGAACTCACTGATGGTGTAGACTGTCCATGAGTTGCAGACTTCACTGGATATAAGTACTACAAGAACTCACTGATGGTGTAGACTGTCCATGAGCTGCACCCCACACTGCACATAAGTACTACAAGAACTCACTGATGTGAATGCTGTCCATGAGCTGCACACTGCACAGGACATACGTACTACAAGAACTCACTGATGGTGTAGACTGTCCATGAGCTGCACCCCGCACTTCACATAAGTACTCCAAGATCTCACTGATGGTGTAGGGTGTCCATGAGCTGCACAACGCACTGCACATAAGTACTACAAGAACTCACTGATGGTGTAGGCTGTCCATGAGCTGCACACTGCACTGGATATAAGTACTACAAGGACTCACTGATGGTGTAGGATGTCCAGGAGCTGCACACTGCACTGCATATGAGTACTATAAAAAGTCATTGATGGTGTAGACTGTCCATGAGCTGCACACCGCACTGCACATAAGTACTACAAGAACTCACTGATGGTGTAGGCTGTCCATGAGCTGCACACTGCGTTGGGCATAAGTATTATAGGAACTCACTGATGGTGTAAGCTGTCCATGAGCTGCACACCGCACTGCACATAAGTACTACAATAACTCACTGATTGTGTAGGCTGTCCATGAGCTGCACACCGCACTGGATATAAGTACTACAATAACTCACTGATTGTGTAGGCTGTCCATGAGCTGCACACCGCACTGCACATAAGTACTACAAGAACTCACTGATGGTGTAGGCTGTCCATGAGCTGCACACTGCACTGGACATAAGTAACTACAAGAACTCACTGATGGTGTAGGCTGTCCATGAGCTGCACACCGCACTGGATATAAGTGCTACAAGAACTCAATGATGGGGTAGGCGGTCCATAAGCTGAACATCACACTAGATATAAGCACTACAAGAACTCACTGATGGTGTAGGCTGTCCATGAGTTGCACACTGCACTGGACATAAGTACTACAAGAACTCACTGATGGTGCAGACTGTCCATGAGCTGCACCCCGCACTGCACATAAGTACTACAAGAACTCACTGATGGTGTAGGCTTTCCATGAGCTGCACACCGCACTGGATATAAGTACTACAAGAACTCACTGATGGGGTAGGCGGTCCATGAGCTGCACACTGCACTGGATATAAGTACTACAAGAACTCACTGATGGTGCAGACTGTCCATGAGCTTCACCCCGCACTGCACATAAGTACTACAAGAACTCACTGATGGTGTAGGCTGTCCATGAGCTGCACACTGCACTGGATATAAGTACTACAAGGACTCTCTGATGGTGTAGGATGTCCAGGAGCTGCACACTGCACTGCACATGAGTACTATAAAAACTCACCGATGGTGTAGGCTGTCCATGAGCTGCACACTGCACTGCACATAAGTACTACAAGAACTCACTGATGGTGTAGGCTGTCCATGAGCTGCACACCGCACTGCACATAAGTACTACAAGAACTCACTGATGGTGTAGGCTGTAAATGAGCTGCACACTGCACTGGACATAAGTAACTACAAGAACTCACTGATGGTGTAGGCTGTCCATGAGCTGCACACCGCACTGGATATAAGTACTACAAGAATTTACTGATGGTGTAGGCTGTCCATGAGCTGCACACTGCACTGCACATAAGTAACTACAAGAACTCACTGATGGTGTAGGCTGTCCATGAGCTGCACACCGCACTGGGTATAAGTACTACAAGAACTCACTGATGGGGTAGGCGGTCCATGAGCTGCACACTGCACTGGATATAAGTACTACAAGAACTCACTGATGGTGTAGACTGTCCATGAGCTGCACACTGCACCGGACATAAGTAACTACAAGAACTCACTGATGGTGTAGGCTGTCCATGAGCTGCACACCGCACTGGATATAAGTACTTCAAGAAATCACTGATGCTGTAGGCTGTCCATGAGCTGCACACTGCACTGGACATAAGTACTACAAGAAATCACTGATGGTGTAGACTGTCCATGAGCTGCACACTGCACTGGATATAAGTACCACAAGGACTCACTGATGGTGTTGGATGTCCAGGAGCTGCACACTGCACTGCATATGAGTACTATAAAAACTCACTGATGGTGTAGGCTGTCCATGAGCTGCACACCGCACTGAATATATGTACTACAAGAACTCAGTGATGGTGAATGCTGTCCATGAGCTTCACACCGCACTGCACATAAGTACTACAAGAACTCACTGATGTTGTAGACTGTCCATGAGCTGCACACTGCACTGCACATAAGTACTACAAGAACTCACTGATGGTGTAAGCTGTCCATGAGCTGCACACCAAACCGCACTGGACATAAGTACTACAAGAACTCACTGATGATGTAGGCTGTCCATGAGCTGCACACTGCACTGCACATAAGTACTAAAAGAACTCACTGATGGTGTAGGCTGTCCATGAGCTGCACACCGCACTGCACATAAGTACTACAAGAACTCACTGATGTTGTAGACTGTCCATGAGCTGCACACTGCACCGGACATAAGTACTACAAGAACTCACTGATGTTGTAGACTGTCCATGAGCTGCACACTGCACCGGACATAAGTACTACAAGAACTCAATGATGGTGTAGGCTGTCCATGAGCTGCACACCAAACCGCACTGGACATAAGTACTACAAGAACTTACTGATGATGTAGGCTGTCCATGAGCTGCACACTGCACTGCACATAAGTACTAAAAGAACTCACTGATGGTGTAGGCTGTCCATGAGCTGCCCACTGCACTGGATATAAGTACTACAATAACTCACTGATGGTGTAGGCTGTCCATGAGCTGCACACTGCACTGGACATAAGTACTACAAGAAATCACTGATGGTGTAGACTGTCCATGAGCTGCACACTGCACTGGACATAAGTACTACAAGAACTCACTGATGGTGTAGGCTGTCCATGAGCTGCACACTGCACTGGATATAAGTACTACAAGGACTCACTGATGCTGTAGGATGTCCAGGAGCTGCACACTGCACTGCATATGAGTACTATTAAAACTCAGCGATGGTGTAGGCTGTCCATGAGCTGCACACTGCACTGCACATAAGTACTACAAGAACTCACTGATGGTGTAGGCTTTCCATGAGCTGCACACCGCACTGGATATAAGTACTACAAGAACTCACTGATGGGGTAGGCGGTCCATGAGCTGCACACTGCACTGGACATAAGTACTACAAGAACTCACTGATGGTGTAGACTGTCCATGATCTGCAAACTGTACTGGACATAAGTACTACAAGAACTCACTGATGGTGTAGGCTGTCCATGAGCTGCACACTGCACTGGATATAAGTACTACAAGGACTCTCTGATGGTGTAGGATGTCCAGGAGCTGCACACTGCACTGCACATGAGTACTATAAAAACTCACCGATGGTGTAGGCTGTCCATGAGCTGCACACCGCACTGCACATAAGTACTACAAGAACTCACTGATGGTGTAGGCTGTCCATGAGCTGCCACTGCACTGGACATAAGTACTAGAAGAACTCACTGATGGTGTAGGCTGTCCATGATCTACCACTGCACTGGACATAAGTACTACAAGAACTCACTGATGGTGTAGGCTTTCCATGAGCTGCACACCGCACTGGATATAAGTACTACAAGAACTCACTGATGGGGTAGGCGGTCCATGAGCTGCACACTGCACTGGATATAAGTACTACAAGAACTCACTGATGGTGCAGACTGTCCATGAGCTGCACACTGCACTGGATATAAGTACTACAAGGACTCTCTGATGGTGCAGACTGTCCATGAGCTGCACACTGCACTGCACATAAGTTCTACAAGAACTCACTGATGGGGTAGGCGGTCCATGAGCTGCACACTGCACTGGATATAAGTATTACAAGAACTCACTGATGGTGTAGACTGTCCATGAGCTGCACAC
This sequence comes from Leptodactylus fuscus, assembly GCF_031893055.1. Lineage (NCBI taxonomy): Eukaryota > Metazoa > Chordata > Amphibia > Anura > Leptodactylidae > Leptodactylus > Leptodactylus fuscus. The sequence continues at coordinate 456,211 of NW_027440568.1, forward strand.
TGCACTGGACATAAGTAACTACAAGAACTCACTGATGGTGTAGGCTGTCCATGAGCTGCACACCGCACTGGATATAAGTACTTCAAGAAATCACTGATGCTGTAGGCTGTCCATGAGCTGCACACTGCACTGGACATAAGTACTACAAGAAATCACTGATGGTGTAGACTGTCCATGAGCTGCACCCCGCACTGCACATAATTACTAGAAGAACTCACTGATGGTGTAGGCTGTCCATGAGCTGCACACTGCACTGGATATAAGAACCACAAGGACTCACTGATGATGTAGGATGTCCAGGAGCTGCACACTGCACTGCATATGAGTACTATAAAAACTCACTGATGGTGTAGGCTGTCCATGAGCTGCACACCGCACTGAATATATGTACTACAAGAACTCAGTGATGGTGAATGCTGTCCATGAGCTTCACAAAGCACTGCACATAAGTACTACAAGAACTCACTGATGTTGTAGACTGTCCATGAGCTGCACACTGCACTGGATATAAGTACTACAAGGACTCTCTGATGGTGTAGGATGTCCAGGAGCTGCACACTGCACTGCACATGAGTACTATAAAAACTCACCGATGGTGTAGGCTGTCCATGAGCTGCACACCGCACTGCACATAAGTACTACAAGAACTCACTGATGGTGTAGGCTGTCCATGAGCTGCCACTGCACTGGACATAAGTACTAGAAGAACTCACTGATGGTGTAGGCTGTCCATGAGCTGCCACTGCACTGGACATAAGTACTACAAGAACTCACTGATGGTGTAGACTGTCCATGAGCTGCACACTGCACTGGATATAAGTACTTCAAGAAATCACTGATGCTGTAGGCTGTCCATGAGCTGCACACTGCACTGGATATAAGTACCACAAGGACTCACTGATGGTGTAGGATGTCCAGGAGCTGCACACTGCACTGCATATGAGTACTATAAAAACTCGCTGATGGTGTAGGCTGTCCATGAGCTGCACACCAAACCGCACTGCACATAAGTACTACAAGAACTCACTGATGTTGTAGACTGTCTATGAGCTGCACACTGCACCGGACATAAGTACTACAAGAACTCACTGATGGTGTAGGCTGTCCATGAGCTGCACACCAAACCGCACTGCACATAAGTACTACAAGAACTCACTGATGTTGTAGACTGTCTATGAGCTGCACACTGCACCGGACATAAGTACTACAAGAACTCACTGAGGTTGTAGACTGTCCATGAGCTGCACACTGCACCGGACAAAAGTACTACAAGAACTCAATGATGGTGTAGGCTGTCCATGAGCTGCACACCAAACCGCACTGGACATAAGTACTACAAGAACTTACTGATGATGTAGGCTGTCCATGAGCTGCACACTGCACTGCACATAAGTACTAAAAGAACTCACTGATGGTGTAGGCTGTCCATGAGCTGCCCACTGCACTGGATATAAGTACTACAATAACTCACTGATGGTGTAGGCTGTCCATGAGCTGCACACTGCACTGGACATAAGTACTACAAGAAATCACTGATGGTGTAGGCTGTCCATGATCTGCACACCGCACTGCACATAAGTACTACAAGAACTCACTGATTGTGTATACTGTCCATGAGCTGCACCCCGCACTGCACATAAGTACTACAAGAACTCACTGATGGTGTAGGCTGTCCATGAGCTGTATACTGCACTGCACATAAGTACTACAAGAACTCACTGATGGTGTAGACTGTCCATGAGTTGCAGACTTCACTGGATATAAGTACTACAAGAACTCACTGATGGTGTAGACTGTCCATGAGCTGCACCCCACACTGCACATAAGTACTACAAGAACTCACTGATGTGAATGCTGTCCATGAGCTGCACACTGCACAGGACATACGTACTACAAGAACTCACTGATGGTGTAGACTGTCCATGAGCTGCACCCCGCACTTCACATAAGTACTCCAAGATCTCACTGATGGTGTAGGGTGTCCATGAGCTGCACAACGCACTGCACATAAGTACTACAAGAACTCACTGATGGTGTAGGCTGTCCATGAGCTGCACACTGCACTGGATATAAGTACTACAAGGACTCACTGATGGTGTAGGATGTCCAGGAGCTGCACACTGCACTGCATATGAGTACTATAAAAAGTCATTGATGGTGTAGACTGTCCATGAGCTGCACACCGCACTGCACATAAGTACTACAAGAACTCACTGATGGTGTAGGCTGTCCATGAGCTGCACACTGCGTTGGGCATAAGTATTATAAGAACTCACTGATGGTGTAAGCTGTCCATGAGCTGCACACCGCACTGCACATAAGTACTACAATAACTCACTGATTGTGTAGGCTGTCCATGAGCTGCACACCGCACTGGATATAAGTACTACAAGGACTCACTGATGGTGTAGGATGTCCAGGAGCTGCACACTGCACTGCATATGAGTACTATAAAAAGTCATTGATGGTGTAGACTGTCCATGAGCTGCACACCGCACTGCACATAAGTACTACAAGAACTCACTGATGGTGTAGGCTGTCCATGAGCTGCACACTGCGTTGGGCATAATTATTATAAGAACTCACTGATGGTGTAGGCTGTCCATGAGCTGCACACTGCACTGCACATAAGTACTACAATAACTCACTGATTGTGTAGGCTGTCCATGAGCTGCACACCGCACTGCACATAAGTACTACAAGAACTCACTGATGGTGTAGGCTGTCCATGAGCTGCACACTGCACTGGACATAAGTAACTACAAGAACTCACTGATGGTGTAGGCTGTCCATGAGATGCACACCGCACTGGATATAAGTACTACAAGAACTCAATGATGGGGTAGGCGGTCCATAAGCTGAACATCACACTAGATATAAGCACTACAAGAACTCACTGATGGTGTAGGCTGTCCATGAGTTGCACACTGCACTGGACATAAGTACTACAAGAACTCACTGATGGTGCAGACTGTCCATGAGCTGCACCCCGCACTGCACATAAGTACTACAAGAACTCACTGATGGTGTAGGCTTTCCATGAGCTGCACACCGCACTGGATATAAGTACTACAAGAACTCACTGATGGGGTAGGCGGTCCATGAGCTGCACACTGCACTGGATATAAGTACTACAAGAACTCACTGATGGTGCAGACTGTCCATGAGCTTCACCCCGCACTGCACATAAGTACTACAAGAACTCACTGATGGTGTAGGCTGTCCATGAGCTGCACACTGCACTGGATATAAGTACTACAAGGACTCTCTGATGGTGTAGGATGTCCAGGAGCTGCACACTGCACTGCACATGAGTACTATAAAAACTCACCGATGGTGTAGGCTGTCCATGAGCTGCACACTGCACTGCACATAAGTACTACAAGAACTCACTGATGGTGTAGGCTGTCCATGAGCTGCACACCGCACTGCACATAAGTACTACAAGAACTCACTGATGGTGTAGGCTGTAAATGAGCTGCACACTGCACTGGACATAAGTAACTACAAGAACTCACTGATGGTGTAGGCTGTCCATGAGCTGCACACCGCACTGGATATAAGTACTACAAGAATTTACTGATGGTGTAGGCTGTCCATGAGCTGCACACTGCACTGCACATAAGTAACTACAAGAACTCACTGATGGTGTAGGCTGTCCATGAGCTGCACACCGCACTGGGTATAAGTACTACAAGAACTCACTGATGGGGTAGGCGGTCCATGAGCTGCACACTGCACTGGATATAAGTACTACAAGAACTCACTGATGGTGTAGACTGTCAATGAGCTGCACACTGCACCGGACATAAGTAACTACAAGAACTCACTGATGGTGTAGGCTGTCCATGAGCTGCACACCGCACTGGATATAAGTACTTCAAGAAATCACTGATGCTGTAGGCTGTCCATGAGCTGCACACTGCACTGGACATAAGTACTACAAGAAATCACTGATGGTGTAGACTGTCCATGAGCTGCACCCCGCACTGCACATAAGTACTAGAAGAACTCACTGATGGTGTAGGCTGTCCATGAGCTGCACACTGCACTGGATATAAGTACCACAAGGACTCACTGATGGTGTAGGATGTCCAGGAGCTGCACACTGCACTGCATATGAGTACTATAAAAACTCACTGATGGTGTAGGCTGTCCATGAGCTGCACACCGCACTGAATATATGTACTACAAGAACTCACTGATGTTGTAGACTGTCCATGAGCTGCACACTGCACTGCACATAAGTACTACAAGAACTCACTGATGGTGTAAGCTGTCCATGAGCTGCACACCAAACCGCACTGGACATAAGTACTACAAGAACTCACTGATGTTGTAGACTGTCCATGAGCTGCACACTGCACTGCACATAAGTACTAAAAGAACTCACTGATGGTGTAGGCTGTCCATGAGCTGCACACCGCACTGCACATAAGTACTGCAAGAACTCACTGATGTTGTAGACTGTCCATGAGCTGCACACTGCACCGGACATAAGTACTACAAGAACTCACTGATGTTGTAGACTGTCCATGAGCTGCACACTGCACCGGACATAAGTACTACAAGAACTCAATGATGGTGTAGGCTGTCCATGAGCTGCACACCAAACCGCACTGGACATAAGTACTACAAGAACTTACTGATGATGTAGGCTGTCCATGAGCTGCACACTGCACTGCACATAAGTACTAAAAGAACTCACTGATGGTGTAGGCTGTCCATGAGCTGCCCACTGCACTGGATATAAGTACTACAATAACTCACTGATGGTGTAGGCTGTCCATGAGCTGCACACTGCACTGGACATAAGTACTACAAGAAATCACTGATGGTGTAGACTGTCCATGAGCTGCACACTGCACTGGACATAAGTACTACAAGAACTCACTGATGGTGTAGGCTGTCCATGAGCTGCACACTGCACCGGATATAAGTACTACAAGGACTCACTGATGGTGTAGGATTTCCATGAGCTGCACACCGCACTGGATATAAGTACTACAAGAACTCACTGATGGGGTAGGCGGTCCATGAGCTGCACACTGCACTGGACATAAGTACTACAAGAACTCACTGATGGTGTAGACTGTCCATGATCTGCAAACTGTACTGGACATAAGTACTACAAGAACTCACTGATGGTGTAGGCTGTCCATGAGCTGCACACTGCACTGGATATAAGTACTACAAGGACTCTCTGATGGTGTAGGATGTCCAGGAGCTGCACACTGCACTGCACATGAGTACTATAAAAACTCACCGATGGTGTAGGCTGTCCATGAGCTGCACACCGCACTGCACATAAGTACTACAAGAACTCACTGATGGTGTAGGCTGTCCATGAGCTGCCACTGCACTGGACATAAGTACTAGAAGAACTCACTGATGGTGTAGGCTGTCCATGATCTACCACTGCACTGGACATAAGTACTACAAGAACTCACTGATGGTGTAGGCTTTCCATGAGCTGCACACCGCACTGGATATAAGTACTACAAGAACTCACTGATGGGGTAGGCGGTCCATGAGCTGCACACTGCACTGGATATAAGTACTACAAGAACTCACTGATGGTGCAGACTGTCCATGAGCTACACACTGCACTGTATATAAGTACTACAAGGACTCTCTGATGGTGCACACTGTCCATGAGCTGCACACTGCACTGCACATAAGTTCTACAAGAACTCACTGATGGGGTAGGCGGTCCATGAGCTGCACACTGCACTGGATATAAGTACTACAAGAACTCACTGATGGTGTAGACTGTCCATGAGCTGCACACTGCACTGGACATAAGTAACTACAAGAACTCACTGATGGTGTAGGCTGTCCATGAGCTGCACACCGCACTGGATATAAGTACTTCAAGAAATCACTGATGCTGTAGGTTGTCCATGAGCTGCACACTGCACTGGACATAAGTACTACAAGAAATCACTGATGGTGTAGACTGTCCATGAGCTGCACCCCGCACTGCACATAATTACTAGAAGAACTCACTGATGGTGTAGGCTGTCCATGAGCTGCACACTGCACTGGATATAAGAACCACAAGGACTCACTGATGATGTAGGATGTCCAGGAGCTGCACACTGCACTGCATATGAGTACTATAAAAACTCACTGATGGTGTAGGCTGTCCATGAGCTGCACACCGCACTGAATATATGTACTACAAGAACTCAGTGATGGTGAATGCTGTCCATGAGCTTCACAAAGCACTGCACATAAGTACTACAAGAACTCACTGATGTTGTAGACTGTCCATGAGCTGCACACTGCACTGGATATAAGTACTACAAGGACTCTCTGATGGTGTAGGATGTCCAGGAGCTGCACACTGCACTGCACATGAGTACTATAAAAACTCACCGATGGTGTAGGCTGTCCATGAGCTGCACACCGCACTGCACATAAGTACTACAAGAACTCACTGATGGTGTAGGCTGTCCATGAGCTGCCACTGCACTGGACATAAGTACTAGAAGAACTCACTGATGGTGTAGGCTGTCCATGAGCTGCCACTGCACTGGACATAAGTACTACAAGAACTCACTGATGGTGTAGACTGTCCATGAGCTGCACACTGCACTGGATATAAGTACTTCAAGAAATCACTGATGCTGTAGGCTGTCCATGAGCTGCACACTGCACTGGATATAAGTACCACAAGGACTCACTGATGGTGTAGGATGTCCAGGAGCTGCACACTGCACTGCATATGAGTACTATAAAAACTCGCTGATGGTGTAGGCTGTCCATGAGCTGCACACCGCACTGAATATATGTACTACAAGAACTCAGTGATGGTGAATGCTGTCCATGAGCTTCACAAAGCACTGCACATAAGTACTACAAGAACTCACTGATGTTGTAGACTGTCCATGAGCTGCACACTGCACTGCACATAAGTACTACAAGAACTCACTGATGGTGTAGGCTGTCCATGAGCTGCACACCAAACCGCACTGGACATAAGTACTACAAGAACTCACTGATGATGTAGACTGTCCATGAGCTGCACACTGCACTGCACATAAGTACTAAAAGAACTCACTGATGGTGTAGGGTGTCCATGAGCTGCACACCGCACTTTACATAAGTACTACAAGAACTCACTGATGTTGTAGACTGTCTATGAGCTGCACACTGCACCGGACATAAGTACTACAAGAACTCACTGAGGTTGTAGACTGTCCATGAGCTGCACACTGCACCGGACAAAAGTACTACAAGAACTCAATGATGGTGTAGGCTGTCCATGAGCTGCACACCAAACCGCACTGGACATAAGTACTACAAGAACTTACTGATGATGTAGGCTGTCCATGAGCTGCACACTGCACTGCACATAAGTACTAAAAGAACTCACTGATGGTGTAGGCTGTCCATGAGCTGCCCACTGCACTGGATATAAGTACTACAATAACTCACTGATGGTGTAGGCTGTCCATGAGCTGCACACTGCACTGGACATAAGTACTACAAGAAATCACTGATGGTGTAGACTGTCCATGAGCTGCACACTGCACTGGACATAAGTACTACAAGAACTCACTGATGGTGTAGGCTGTCCATAAGCTGCACACTGCACTGGATATAAGTACTACAAGGACTCACTGATGCTGTAGGATGTCCAGGAGCTGCACACTGCACTGCATATGAGTACTACAAGAACTCACTGATGGTGTAGGCTTTCCATGAGCTGCACACCGCACTGGATATAAGTAATACAAGAACTCACTGATGGGGTAGGCGGTCCATGAGCTGCACACTGCACTGGATATAAGTAATACAAGAACTCACTGATGGTGTAGACTGTCCATGATCTGCACACTGTACTGGACATAAGTACTACAAGAACTCACTGATGGTGCAGACTGTCCATGAGCTGCACCCCGCACTGCACATAAGTACTACAAGAACTCACTGATGGTGTAGGCTGTCCATGAGCTGCACACTGCACTGGATATAAGTACTACAAGGACTCTCTGATGGTGTAGGATGTCCAGGAGCTGCAGACTGCACTGCACATGAGTACTATAAAAACTCACCGATGGTGTAGGCTGTCCATGAGCTGCACACCGCACTGCACATAAGTACTACAAGAACTCACTGATGGTGTAGGCTGTCCATGAGCTGCACACTGCACTGGAAATAAGTAACTACAAGAACTCACTGATGGTGTAGACTGTCCATGAGCTGCACACCGCACTGGATATAAGTACTACAAGAATTTACTGATGGTGTAGGCCGTCCATGAGCTGCACACCGCACTGCACATAAGTACTACAAGAACTCACTGATGGTGTAGGCATTCCATGAGCTGCACAACGCACTGGATATAAGTACTACAAGAACTCTCTGATGGGGTAGGCGGTCTATGAGCTGCACACTGCACTGGATATAAGTACTACAAGAACTCACTGGTGGTGTAGACTGTCCATGAGCTGCACACTGCACTGGACATAATTAACTACAAGAACTCACTGATGGTGTAGGCTGTCCATGAGCTGCACACCGCACTGGATATAAGTACTTCAAGAAATCACTGAAGGTGTAGGCTGTCCATGAGCTGCACACTGCACTGGACATAAGTACTACAAGAAATCACTGATGGTGTAGACTGTCCATGAGCTGCACCCCGCACTGCACATAAGTACTAGAAGAACTCACTGATGGTGTAGGCTGTCCATGAGCTGCCACTGCACTGGACATAAGTACTACAAGAACTCACTGATGGTGTAGGCTGTCCATGAGCTGCCACTGCACTGGACATAAGTACTAGAAGAACTCACTGATGGTGTAGGCTGTCCATGAGCTGCCACTGCACTGGACATAAGTACTACAAGAACTCACTGATGGTGTAGGCTTTCCATGAGCTGCACACCGCACTGGATATAAGTACTACAAGAACTCACTGATGGGGTAGGCGGTCCATGAGCTGCACACTGCACTGGATATAAGTACTACAAGAACTCACTGATGGTGTAGGCTGTCCATGAGCTGCACCCCGCACTGCACATAAGTACTACAAGAACTCACTGATGGTGTAGGCTGTCCATGAGCTGCACACTGCACTGGATATAAGTACTACAAGGACTCTCTGATGGTGTAGGATGTCCAGGAGCTGCACACTGCACTGCACATGAGTACTATAAAAACTCACCGATGGTGTAGGCTGTCCATGAGCTGCACACCGCACTGCACATAAGTACTACAAGAACTCACTGATGGTGTAGGCTGTACATGAGCTGCACACTGCACTGGACATAAGTAACTACAAGAACTCACTGATGGTGTAGGCTGTCCATGAGCTGCACACCGCACTGGATATAAGTTCTACAAGAATTTACTGATGGTGTAGGATGTCCAGGAGCTGCACACTGCACTGCATATGAGTACTATAAAAACTCAGCGATGGTGTAGGCTGTCCATGAGCTGCACACTGCACTGCACATAAGTACTACAAGAACTCACTGATGGTGTAGGCTTTCCATGAGCTGCACACCGCACTGGATATAAGTACTACAAGAACTCACTGATGGGGTAGGCGGTCCATGAGCTGCACACTGCACTGGATATAAGTACTACAAGAACTCACTGATGGTGTAGGCTGTCCATGAGCTGCACCCCGCACTGCACATAAGTACTACAAGAACTCACTGATGGTGTAGGCTGTCCATGAGCTGCCACTGCACTGGACATAAGTACTAGATGAACTCACTGATGGTGTAGGCTGTCCATGAGCTGCCACTGCACTGGACATAAGTACTACAAGAACTCACTGATGGTGTAGGCTTTCCATGAGCTGCACACCGCACTGGATATAAGTACTACAAGAACTCACTGATGGGGTAGGCGGTCCATGAGCTGCACACTGCACTGGATATAAGTACTACAAGAACTCACTGATGGTGCAGACTGTCCATGAGCTGCACCCCGCACTGCACATAAGTACTACAAGAACTCACTGATGGTGTAGGCTGTCCATGAGCTGCACACTGCACTGGACATAAGTACTACAAGAAATCACTGATGGTGTAGGCTGTCCATGAGCTGCACACCGCACTGGATATAAGTACTACAAGAATTTACTGATGGTGTAGGCTGTCCATGAGCTGCACACTGCACTGCACATAAGTACTACAAGAACTCACTGATGGTGTAGGCTTTCCTTGAGCTGCACACCGCACTGGATATAAGTACTACAAGAATTTACTGATGGTGTAGGCTGTCCATGAGCTGCACACTGCACTGCACATAAGTACTACAAGAACTCACTGATGGTGTAGGCTTTCCTTGAGCTGCACACCGCACTGGATATAAGTACTACAAGAACTCACTGATGGGGTAGGCGGTCCATGAGCTGCACACTGCACTGGATATAAGTACTACAAGAACTCACTGATGGTGTAGACTGTCCATGAGCTGCACACTGCACTGGACATAAGTAACTACAAGAACTCACTGATGGTGTAGGCTGTCCATGAGCTGCACACCGCACTGGATATAAGCACTTCAAGAAATCACTGATGCTGTAGGTTGTCCATGAGCTGCACACTGCACTGGACATAAGTACTACAAGAAATCACTGATGGTGTAGACTGTCCATGAGCTGCACCCCGCACTGCACATAAGTACTAGAAGAACTCACTGATGGTGTAGGCTGTCCATGAGCTGCACACTGCACTGGATATAAGTACCACAAGGACTCACTGATGGTGTAGGATGTCCAGGAGCTGCACACCGCACGGAATATATGTACTACAAGAACTCAGTGATGGTGAATGCTGTCCATGAGCTTCACACCGCACTGCACATAAGTACTACAAGAACTCACTGATGTTGTAGACTGTCCATGAGCTGCACACTGCACTGCACATAAGTACTACAAGAACTCACTGATGGTGTAGGCTGTCCATGAGCTGCACACCAAACCGCACTGGACATAAGTACTACAAGAACTCACTGATGATGTAGGCTGTCCATGAGCTGCACACTGCACTGCACATAAGTACTAAAAGAACTCACTGATGGTGTAGGCTGTCCATGAGCTACACACCGCACTGCACATAAGTACTACAAGAACTCACTGATGTTGTAGACTGTCCATGAGCTGCACACTGCACCGGACATAAGTACTACAAGAACTCACTGATGTTGTAGACTGTCCATGAGCTGCACACTGCACCGGACATAAGTACTACAAGAACTCAATGATGGTGTAGGCTGTCCATGAGCTGCACACCAAACCGCACTGGACATAAGTACTACAAGAACTTACTGATGATGTAGGCTGTCCATGAGCTGCACACTACACTGCACATAAGTACTAAAAGAACTCACTGATGGTGTAGGCTGTCCATGAGCTGCCCACTGCACTGGATATAAGTACTACAAGAAATCACTGATGGTGTAGACTGTCCATGAGCTGCACACTGCACTGGACATAAGTACTACAAGAACTCACTGATGGTGTAGGCTGTCCATGAGCTGCACACTGCACTGGATATAAGTACTACAAGGACTCACTGATGGTGTAGGATGTCCAGGAGCTGCACACTGCACTGCATATGAGTACTATAAAAAGTCATTGATGGTGTAGGCTGTCCATGAGCTGCACACCGCACTGAACATAAGTACTACAAGAACTCACTGATGGTGAATGCTGTCCATGAGCTGCACACTGCACTAGATATAAGTACTACAAGAACTCACTGATGGTGAATGCTGTCCATGAGCTGCACACCGCACTGCACATAAGTACTACAAGAACTCACTGATGGTGTAGGCTGTCCATGAGCTGCACACCGCACTGCACATAAGTACTACAAGAACTCACTGATGGTGTAGGCTGTCCATGAGCTGCACACTGCGTTGGGCATAAGTATTATAAGAACTCACTGATGGTGTAAGCTGTCCATGAGCTGCACCCCGCACTGGACATAAGTACTACAAGAACTCACTGATGGTGTAGGCTGTCCATGAGCTGCACACTGCACTGGACATAAGTAACTACAAGAACTCACTGATGGTGTAGGCTGTCCATGAGCTGCACACCGCACTGGATATAAGTACTACAAGAACTCACTGATGGTGTAGGCTGTCCATGAGTTGCACACTGCACTGGACATAAGTACTACAAGAAATCTCTGATGGTGTAGGCTGTCCATGAGATGCACACTGCACTGGACATAAGTACTACAAGAACTCACTGATGGTATAGGCTGTCCATGAGCTGCACACTGTACTGGACATAAGTACTACAAGAACTCACTGATGGTGCAGACTGTCCATGAGCTGCACCCCGCACTGCACATAAGTACTACAAGAACTCACTGATGGTGTAGGCTGTCCATGAGCTGCACACTGCACTGGATATAAGTACTACAAGGACTCACTGATGCTGTAGGATGTCCAGGAGCTGCACACTGCACTGCATATGAGTACTATAAAAACTCAGCGATGGTGTAGGCTGTCCATGAGCTGCACACTGCACTGCACATAAGTACTACAAGAACTCACTGATGGTGTAGACTGTCCATGAGCTGCACACCGCACTGGATATAAGTACTACAAGAACTCACTGATGGGGTAGGCGGTCCATGAGCGGCACACTGCACTGGATATAAGTACTACAAGAACTCACTGATGGTGTAGACTGTCCATGATCTGCACACTGTACTGGACATAAGTACTACAAGAACTCACTGATGGTGCAGACTGTCCATGAGCTGCACCCCGCACTGCACATAAGTACTACAAGAACTCACTGATGGTGTAGGCTGTCCATGAGCTGCACACTGCACTGGATATAAGTACTACAAGGACTCTCTTATGGTGTAGGATGTCCAGGAGCTGCACACTGCACTGCACATGAGTACTATAAAAACTCACCGATGGTGTAGGCTGTCCATTAGCTGCACACCGCACTGCACATAAGTACTACAAGAACTCACTGATGGTGTAGGCTGTCCATGAGCTGCACACTGCACTGGACATAAGTAACTACAAGAACTCACTGATGGTGTAGACTGTCCATGAGCTGCACACCGCACTGGATATAAGTACTACAAGAATTTACTGATGGTGTAGGCTGTCCATGAGCTGCACACCGCACTGGACATAAGTACTACAAGAACTCACTGATGGTGTAGGCTGTCCATGAGCTGCACACCGCACTGGATATAAGTACTACAAGAATTTACTGATGGTGTAGGCTGTCCATGAGCTGCACACTGCACTGCACATAAGTACTACAAGAACTCACTGATGGTGTAGGCTTTCCATGAGCTGCACACCGCACTGGATATAAGTACTACAAGAACTCTCTGATGGGGTAGGCGGTCCATGAGCTGCACACTGCACTGGATATAAGTACTACAAGAACTTACTGATGGTGTAGACTGTCCATGAGCTGCAAACTGCACTGGACATAAGTAACTACAAGAACTCACTGATGGTGTAGGCTGTCCATGAGCTGCACACCGCACTGGATATAAGTACTTCAAGAAATCACTGATGGTATAGGCTGTCCATGAGCTGCACACCGCACTGGATATAAGTACTACAAGAACTCACTGATGGGGTAGGCGGTCCATGAGCTGCACACTGCACTGGATATAAGTACTACAAGAACTCACTGATGGTGTAGACTGTCCATGAGCTGCACACTGCACTGGACATAAGTAACTACAAGAACTCACTGATGGTGTAGGCTGTCCATGAGCTGCACACCGCACTGGATATAAGCACTTCAAGAAATCACTGATGCTGTAGGTTGTCCATGAGCTGCACACTGCACTGGACATAAGTACTACAAGAAATCACTGATGGTGTAGACTGTCCATGAGCTGCAACCCGCACTGCACATAAGTACTAGAAGAACTCACTGATGGTGTAGGCTGTCCATGAGCTGCACACTGCACTGGATATAAGTACCACAAGGACTCACTGATGGTGTAGGATGTCCAGGAGCTGCACACCGCACGGAATATATGTACTACAAGAACTCAGTGATGGTGAATGCTGTCCATGAGCTTCACACCGCACTGCACATAAGTACTACAAGAACTCACTGATGTTGTAGACTGTCCATGAGCTGCACACTGCACTGCACATAAGTACTACAAGAACTCACTGATGATGTAGGCTGTCCATGAGCTGCACACCGCACTGCACATAAGTACTAAAAGAACTCACTGATGGTGTAGGCTGTCCATGAGCTACACACCGCACTGCACATAAGTACTACAAAAACTCACTGATGTTGTAGACTGTCCATGAGCTGCACACTGCACCGGACATAAGTACTACAAGAACTCACTGATGTTGTAGACTGTCCATGAGCTGCACACTGCACCGGACATAAGTACTACAAGAACTCAATGATGGTGTAGGCTGTCCATGAGCTGCACACCAAACCGCACTGGACATAAGTACTACAAGAACTTACTGATGATGTAGGCTGTCCATGAGCTGCACACTACACTGCACATAAGTACTAAAAGAACTCACTGATGGTGTAGGCTGTCCATGAGCTGCCCACTGCACTGGATATAAGTACTACAAGAAATCACTGATGGTGTAGACTGTCCATGAGCTGCACACTGCACTGGACATAAGTACTACAAGAACTCACTGATGGTGTAGGCTGTCCATGAGCTGCACTCTGCTCTGGATATAAGTACTACAAGGACTCACTGATGGTGTAGGATGTCCAGGAGCTGCACACTGCACTGCATATGAGTACTATAAAAAGTCATTGATGGTGTAGGCTGTCCATGAGCTGCACACCGCACTGAACATAAGTACTACAAGAACTCACTGATGGTGAATGCTGTCCATGAGCTGCACACCGCACTGCACATAAGTACTACAAGAACTCACTGATGGTGTAGGCTGTCGATGAGCTGCACACCGCACTGCACATAAGTACTACAAGAACTCACTGATGGTGTAGGCTGTCCATGAGCTGCACACTGCATTGGGCATAAGTATTATAAGAACTCACTGATGGTGTAAGCTGTCCATGAGCTGCACCCCGCACTGGACATAAGTACTACAAGAACTCACTGATGGTGTAGGCTGTCCATGAGCTGCACACTGCACTGGACATAAGTAACTACAAGAACTCACTGATGGTGTAGGCTGTCCATGAGCTGCACACCGCACTGGATATAAGTACTACAAGAACTCACTGATGGTGTAGGCTGTCCATGAGTTGCACACTGCACTGGACATAAGTACTACAAGAAATCTCTGATGGTGTAGGCTGTCCATGAGCTGCACACTGTACTGGACATAAGTACTACAAGAACTCACTGATGGTGCAGACTGTCCATGAGCTGCACCCCGCACTGCACATAAGTACTACAAGAACTCACTGATGGTGTAGGCTGTCCATGAGCTGCACACTGCACTGGATATAAGTACTACAAGGACTCACTGATGCTGTAGGATGTCCAGGAGCTGCACACTGCACTGCATATGAGTACTATAAAAACTCAGCGATGGTGTAGGCTGTCCATGAGCTGCACACTGCACTGCACATAAGTACTACAAGAACTCACTGATGGTGTAGACTGTCCATGAGCTGCACACCGCACTGGATATAAGTACTACAAGAACTCACTGATGGGGTAGGCGGTCCATGAGCGGCACACTGCACTGGATATAAGTACTACAAGAACTCACTGATGGTGTAGACTGTCCATGATCTGCACACTGTACTGGACATAAGTACTACAAGAACTCACTGATGGTGCAGACTGTCCATGAGCTGCACCCCGCACTGCAAATAAGTACTACAAGAACTCACTGATGGTGTAGGCTGTCCATGAGCTGCACACTGCACTGGATATAAGTACTACAAGGACTCTCTGATGTTGTAGGATGTCCAGGAGCTGCACACTGCACTGCACATGAGTACTATAAAAACTCACCGATGGTGTAGGCTGTCCATTAGCTGCACACCGCACTGCACATAAGTACTACAAGAACTCACTGATGGTGTAGTATGTCCATGAGCTGCACACTGCACTGGACATAAGTAACTACAAGAACTCACTGATGGTGTAGACTGTCCATGAGCTGCACACCGCACTGGATATAAGTACTACAAGAATTTACTGATGGTGTAGGCTGTCCATGAGCTGCACACTGCACTGCACATAAGTACTACAAGAACTCACTGATGGTGTAGGCTTTCCATGAGCTGCACACCGCACTGGATATAAGTACTACAAGAACTCTCTGATGGGGTAGGCGGTCCATGAGCTGCACACTGCACTGGATATAAGTACTACAAGAACTCACTGATGGTGTAGACTGTCCATGAGCTGCAAACTGCACTGGACATAAGTAACTACAAGAACTCACTGATGGTGTAGGCTGTCCATGAGCTGCACACCGCACTGGATATAAGTACTTCAAGAAATCACTGATGGTATAGGCTGTCCATGATCTGCACACTGCACTGGACATAAGTACTACAAGAAATCACTGATGGTGTAGACTGTCCATGAGCTGCACCCCGCACTGCACATAAGTACTAGAAGAACTGACTGATGGTGTAGGCTGTCCATGAGCTGCCACTGCACTGGACATAAGTACTACATGAACTCACTGATGGTGTAGGCTGTCCATGAGCTGCCACTGCACTGGACATAAGTACTAGAAGAACTCACTGATGGTGTAGGCTGTCCATGAGCTGCCACTGCACTGGACATAAGTACTACAAGAACTCACTGATGGTGTAGGCTGTCCATGAGCTGCACACTGCACTGGATATAAGTACCACAAGGACTCACTGATGGTGTAGGATGTCCAGGAGCTGCACACTGCACTGCATATGAGTACTATAAAAACTCACTGATGGTGTAGGTTGTCCATGAGCTGCACACCGCACTGAATATATGTACTACAAGAACTCAGTGATGGTGAATGCTGTCCATGAGCTTCACACCGCACTGCACATAAGTACTACAAGAACTCACTGATGTTGTAGACTGTCCATGAGCTGCACACTGCACTGCACATAAGTACTACAAGAACTCACTGATGGTGTAGGCTGTCCATGAGCTGCACACCAAACCGCACTGGACATAAGTACTACAAGAACTCACTGATGATGTAAGCTGTCCATGAGCTGCACACTGCACTGCACATAAGTACTAAAAGAACTCACTGATGGTGTAGGCTGTCCATGAGCTGCCCACTGCACTGGATATAAGTACTACAATAACTCACTGATGGTGTAGGCTGTCCATGAGCTGCACACTGCACTGGACATAAGTACTACAAGAAATCACTGATGGTGTAGACTGTCCATGAGCTGCACACTGCACTGGACATAAGTACTACAAGAACTCACTGATGGTGTAGGCTGTCCATGAGTATATCCGTAGTAAGCTTGGTTCTGGTGCTGTATCTATGTAGTAAGCTTGGTTCTGGTACTGTGTCTGTGGAGTAAGCTTGGTTCTGGTACTCAATCTATGTAGTAAGCTTGGTTCTGGTACTGTATCTATGTAGTAAGCTTGGTTCTGGTATTGTGTCTGTGGAGTAAGCTTGGTTCTGGTACTGTGTCTATGGAGTAAGCTTGGTTCTTGTACTCTATCTATGTAGTGAGCTTGGTTCTGGTACTGTATCTATGTAGTAAGCTTGGTTCTGGTATTGTGTCTGTGGAGTAAGCTTGGTTCTGGTACTGTGTCTATGGAGTAAGCTTGGTTCTTGTACTCTATCTATGTAGTGAGCTTGGTTCTGGTACTGTATCTGTGTAGTATGCGTTGTTCTGGTGCTGTATCTATGTAGTAAGCTTGGCTCTTGTACTGTATCTGTGTAGTAAGCTTGGTTCTGGTACTGTATCTATGTAGTAAGCTTGGTTCTGGTACTGTATCTATGTAGTAAGCTTGGTTCTGGTACTGTATCTATGTAGTAAGCTTGGCTCTTGTACTGTATCTGTGTAGTAAGCTTGGTTCTGGTACTGTATCTGTGCATTAAGCTTGGTTCTGGTACTGTATCTGTGTAGTAAGCTTGGTTCTTGTACTGTATCTATGTAGTAAGCTTGGTTCTGGTACTGTATCTATGTAGTAAGCTTGGTTCTGGTACTGTATCTGTGCATTAAGCTTGGTTCTGGTACTGTATCTGTGTAGTAAGCTTGGTTCTTGTACTCTATCTATGTAGTAAGCTTGGTTCTGGTACTGTGTTTGTGGAGTAAGCTTGGTTCTGGTACTGTGTCTATGGAGTAATCTTGGTTCTTGTACTCTATCTATGTAGTGAGCTTGGTTCTGGTGCTGTATCTATGTAGTAAGCTTGTTTCTTGTGCTGTATCTATGTAGTAAGCTTGGTTCTGGTACTGTATCTATGTAGTAAGCTTGGTTCTTGTACTGTATCTGTGTAGTAAGCTTGGTTCTTGTACTGTATCTATGTAGTAAGCTTGGTTCTGGTGCTGTATCTATGTAGTAAGCTTGGTTCTGGTGCTGTTTCTATGTAGTGAGCTTGGTTCTGGTACTGTATCTGTGTAGTAAGCTTTGTTCTGGTGCTGTATCTATGTAGTAAGCTTGGTTCTTGTGCTGTATCTGTGTAGTAAGCTTGGTTCTGGTGCTGTATCTATGTAGTAAGCTTGGTTCTTGTGCTGTATCTATGTAGTAAGCTTGGTTCTGGTGCTGTTTCTATGTAGTGAGCTTGGTTCTGGTACTGTATCTGTGTAGTAAGCTTTGTTCTGGTGCTGTATCTATGTAGTAAGCTTGGTTCTTGTGCTGTATCTGTGTAGTAAGCTTGGTTCTGGTGCTGTATCTATGTAGTAAGCTTGGTTCTTGTACTGTATCTATGTAGTAAGCTTGGTTCTGGTGCTGTATCTATGTAGTAAGCTTGGTTCTTGTGCTGTATCTATATAGTAAGCTTGGTTCTTGTACTGTGTCTCTGTAGTAAGCTTGGTTCTGGTGCTGTATCTATGTAGTAAGCTTGGTTCTGGTGCTGTTTCTATGTAGTGAGCTTGGTTCTGGTACTGTATCTGTGTAGTAAGTTTTGTTCTGGTGCTGTATCTATGTAGTAAGCTTGGTTCTTGTGCTGTATCTGTGTAGTAAGCTTGGTTCTGGTACTGTATCTGTGTAGTAAGCTTTGTTCTGGTGCTGTATCTATGTAGTAAGCTTGGTTCTTGTACTGTATCTATGTAGTAAGCTTGGCTCTTGTACTGTATCTATGTAGTAAGCTTGGTTCTTGTACTGTATCTATGTAGTAAGCTTGGTTCTTGTACTGTATCTATGTAGTAAGCTTGGTTCTGGTACTGTATCTATGTATTAAGCTTGGTTCTGGTTCTGTATCTATGTAGTAAGCTTGGTTCTGGTAATGTATCTGTGTAGTAAGTTTGGTTCTGGTACTGTATCTATGTAGTAAGCTTGGTTCTTGTACTGTATCTATATAGTAAGCTTGGTTCTGGTACTGTATCTGTGTAGTAAGCTTCGTTCTTGTACTGTATCTATGTAGTAAGCTTGGTTCTGGTACTGTATCTGTGTAGTAAGCTTGGTTCTGGTGCTGTATCTACATAGTAAGCTTCGTTCTTGTACTGTATCTGTGTAGTAAGCTTGGTTCTTGTACTGTATCTATGTAGTAAGCTTGGTTCTTGTACTGTATCTATGTAGTAAGCTTGGTTCTGGTACTGTATCTATGTAGTAAGCTTGGCTCTTGTACTGTATCTATGTAGTAAGCTTGGTTCTTGTACTGTATCTGTGTAGTAAGCTTGGTTCTGGTACTGTATCTGTGTAGTAAGCTTGGTTCTTGTACTATATCCATGTGGTAAGCTTGGTTCTGGTACTGTATCTGTGTAGTAAGCTTAGTTCTTGTACTGTATCTATGTAGTAAGCTTGGTTCTGGTACTGTATCTGTGTAGTAAGCTTGGTTATTGTACTGTATCTATGTAGTAAGCTTGGTTCTGGTTCTGTATCAGTGTAGTAAGCTTGGTTCTATTACTGTATCTGTGTAGTAAGCTTGGTTCTGGTCCTGTATCTATGTAGTAAGCTTGGTTCTGGTGCTGTATCTATGTAGTAAGCTTGGTTCTGGTACTGTATCTATGTAGTAAGCTTGGTTCTGGTGCTGTATCTATGTATTAAGCTTGGTTCTGGTACTGTATCTATGTAGTAAGCTTGGTTCTTGTACTATATCCATGTGGTAAGCTTGGTTCTGGTACTGTATCTGTGTAGTAAGCTTGGTTCTTGTACTGTATCTATGTAGTAAGCTTGGTTCTGCTACTGTATCTGTGTAGTAAGCTTGGTTATTGTACTGTATCTATGTAGTAAGCTTGGTTCTGGTTCTGTATCAGTGTAGTAAGCTTGGTTCTATTACTGTATCTGTGTAGTAAGCTTGGTTCTGGTCCTGTATCTATGTAGTAAGCTTGGTTCTGGTGCTGTATCTATGTAGTAAGCTTGGTTCTGGTACTGTATCTATGTAGTAAGCTTGGTTCTGGTGCTGTATCTATGTAGTAAGCTTGGTTCTGGTACTGTATCTGTGTAGTAAGCTTGGCTCTGGTACTGTATCCGTGTAGTAAGCTTGGTTCTGGTACTGTATCTATGTAGTAAGCTTGGTTCTGGTACTGTATCTGTGTAGTAAGCTTGGTTCTGGTAATGTATCTATGTAGTAAGCTTGGTTCTGGTACTGTATCTATGTAGTAAGCTTGGTTCTGGTGCTTCATCTATGTAGTAAGCTTGGTTCTATTACTGTATCTGTGTAGTAAGCTTGGGTCTGGTCCTTTATCTATGTAGTAAGCTTGGTTCTGGTACTGTATCTGTGTAGTAAGCTTGGTTCTGGTACTGTATCAGTGTAGTAAGCTTTGTACTAGTACTGTATCTATATAGTAAGCTTGGTTCTGGTACTGTATCTGTGTAGTAAGCTTGGTTCTGGTACTGTATCTATGTAGTAAGCTTGGTTCTGGTACTGTATCTGTGTAGTAAGCTTGGTTCTTGTACTGTATCTATGTAGTAAGCTTGGTTCTTGTACTGTATCGGTGTAGTAAGCTTGGTTCTTGTACTGTATCTGTGTAGTAAGCTTGGTTCTTGTACTGTATCTATGTAGTAAGCTTGGTTCTTGTACTGTATCTGTGTAGTAAGCTTGGTTCTTGTACTGTATCTATGTAGTAAGCTTGGTTCTTGTACTGTATCTATGTAGTAAGCTTGGTTCTGGTGCTGTATCTCTGTAGTAAGCTTGGTTTTTGTACTGTATCTGTGTAGTAAGCTTGGTTCTTGTACTGTATCTATGTAGTAAGCTTGGTTCTTGTACTGTATCTATGTAGTAAGCTTTGTTCTTGTACTGTATCTATGTAGTAAGCTTGGTTCTTGTACTGTATCTGTATAGTAAGCTTGGTTCTTGTACTGGATCTGTGTAGTAAGCTTGGTTCTTGTACTGTATCTATGTAGTAAGCTTGGTTTTTGTACTGTATCTGTGTAGTAAGCTTGGTTCTTGTACTGTATCTATGTAGTAAGCTTGGTTCTTGTACTGTATCTGTGTAGTAAGCTTGGTTCTTGTGCTATATCTATGTAGTAAGCTTGGTTCTTGTACTGTATCTATGTAGTAAGCTTGGTTCTTGTACTGTATCTGTGTAGTAAGCTTCGTTCTTGTACTGTATCTGTATAGTAAGCTTGGTTCTTGTACTGGATCTGTGTAGTAAGCTTGGTTCTTGTACTGTATCTATGTAGTAAGCTTGGTTCTGGTACTGTATCTATGTATTAAGCTTGGTTCTGGTTCTGTATCTATGTAGTAAGCTTGGTTCTGGTAATGTATCTGTGTAGTAAGTTTGGTTCTGGTACTGTATCTATGTAGTAAGCTTGGTTCTTGTACTGTATCTATATAGTAAGCTTGGTTCTGGTACTGTATCTGTGTAGTAAGCTTCGTTCTTGTACTGTATCTATGTAGTAAGCTTGGTTCTGGTACTGTATCTGTGTAGTAAGCTTGGTTCTGGTGCTGTATCTACATAGTAAGCTTCGTTCTTGTACTGTATCTGTGTAGTAAGCTTGGTTCTTGTACTGTATCTATGTAGTAAGCTTGGTTCTTGTACTGTATCTATGTAGTAAGCTTGGTTCTGGTACTGTATCTATGTAGTAAGCTTGGCTCTTGTACTGTATCTATGTAGTAAGCTTGGTTCTTGTACTGTATCTGTGTAGTAAGCTTGGTTCTGGTACTGTATCTGTGTAGTAAGCTTGGTTCTTGTACTATATCCATGTGGTAAGCTTGGTTCTGGTACTGTATCTGTGTAGTAAGCTTAGTTCTTGTACTGTATCTATGTAGTAAGCTTGGTTCTGGTACTGTATCTGTGTAGTAAGCTTGGTTATTGTACTGTATCTATGTAGTAAGCTTGGTTCTGGTTCTGTATCAGTGTAGTAAGCTTGGTTCTATTACTGTATCTGTGTAGTAAGCTTGGTTCTGGTCCTGTATCTATGTAGTAAGCTTGGTTCTGGTGCTGTATCTATGTAGTAAGCTTGGTTCTGGTACTGTATCTATGTAGTAAGCTTGGTTCTGGTGCTGTATCTATGTAGTAAGCTTGGTTCTGGTACTGTATCTATGTAGTAAGCTTGGTTCAGGTACTTTATCTACATAGTAAGCTTTGTTCTGGTACTGTATCTGTGTAGTAAGCTTGGCTCTGGTACTGTATCCGTGTAGTAAGCTTGGTTCTGGTACTGTATCTATGTAGTAAGCTTGGTTCTGGTACTGTATCTGTGTAGTAAGCTTGGTTCTGGTACTGTATCTATGTAGTAAGCTTGGTTCTGGTACTGCATCTATGTAGTAAGCTTGGTTCTGGTGCTTCATCTATGTAGTAAGCTTGGTTCTATTACTGTATCTGTGTAGTAAGCTTGGGTCTGGTCCTTTATCTATGTAGTAAGCTTGGTTCTGGTACTGTATCTGTGTAGTAAGCTTGGTTCTGGTACTGTATCAGTGTAGTAAGCTTTGTACTAGTACTGTATCTATATAGTAAGCTTGGTTCTGGTACTGTATCTGTGTAGTAAGCTTGGTTCTGGTACTGTATCTATGTAGTCAGCTTGGTTCTGGTACTGTATCTGTGTAGTAAGCTTGGTTCTTGTACTGTATCTATGTAGTAAGCTTGGTTCTTGTACTGTATCTGTGTAGTAAGCTTGGTTCTTGTACTGTATCTGTGTAGTAAGCTTGGTTCTTGTACTGTATCTATGTAGTAAGCTTGGTTCTGGTACTGTATCTATGTAGTAAGCTTGGTTCTTGTACTGTATCTATGTAGTAAGCTTGGTTCTTGTACTGTATCTATGTAGTAAGCTTGGTTCTGGTGCTGTATCTCTGTAGTAAGCTTGGTTTTTGTACTGTATCTGTGTAGTAAGCTTGGTTCTTGTACTGTATCTATGTAGTAAGCTTGGTTCTTGTACTGTATCTATGTAGTAAGCTTGGTTCTTGTACTGTATCTATGTAGTAAGCTTGGTTCTGGTGCTGTATCTCTGTAGTAAGCTTGGTTTTTGTACTGTATCTGTGTAGTAAGCTTGGTTCTTGTACTGTATCTGTGTAGTAAGCTTGGCTCTTGTACTGTATCTATGTAGTAAGCTTTGTTCTTGTACTGTATCTATGTAGTAAGCTTGGTTCTTGTACTGTATCTGTATAGTAAGCTTGGTTCTTGTACTGGATCTGTGTAGTAAGCTTGGTTCTTGTACTGTATCTATGTAGTAAGCTTGGTTTTTGTACTGTATCTGTGTAGTAAGCTTGGTTCTTGTACTGTATCTATGTAGTAAGCTTGGTTCTTGTACTGTATCTGTATAGTAAGCTTGGTTCTTGTACTGGATCTGTGTAGTAAGCTTGGTTCTTGTACTGTATCTATGTAGTAAGCTTGGTTCTTGTACTGTATCTGTGTAGTAAGCTTGGTTCTTGTGCTGTATCTATGTAGTAAGCTTGGTTCTTGTACTGTATCTATGTAGTAAGCTTGGTTCTTGTACTGTATCTGTGAAGTAAGCGTGGTTCTTGTGCTGTATCTATATAGTAAGCTTCGTTCTTGTACTGTATCTGTGTAGTAAGCCTGGCTCTTGTAGTGTATCTGTGTAGTAAGCTTGGTTCTGGTACTGTATCTGTGTAGTAAGCTTGGTTCTGGTACTGTATCTGTGTAGTAAGCTTGGTTCTGGTACTGTATCTGTGTAGTAAGCTTGGTTCTGGTACTGTATCTATGTAGTAAGCTTGGTTCTGGTACTATATCCATGTGGTAAGCTTGGCTCTTGTACTGTGTCTCTGTAGTAAGCTTGGTTCTTGTACTGTATCTATGTAGTAAGCTTGTTCTGGTACTGTATCTTTGTAGTAAGCTTGGATCTTGTACTGTATCTATGTAGTAAGCTTGGTTCTTGTACTGTATCTATGTAGTAAGCTTGGTTCTTGTACTGTATCTATGTAGTAAGCTTGGTTCTTGTACTGTTTCTATGTAGTAATCTTGGTTCTTGTACTGTATCTATGTAGTAAGCTTGGCTCTTGTACTGTATCTATGTAGTAAGCTTGGTTCTGGTACTGTATCTGTGTAGTAAGCTTGGTTCTTGTACTGTATCTATGTAGTAAGCTTGGTTCTGGTACTATATCCATGTGGTAAGCTTGGCTCTTGTACTATGTCTCTGTAGTAAGCTTGGTTCTTGTACTGTATCTATGTAGTAAGCTTGGTTCTTGTACTGTATCTATGTAGTAAGTTTGGTTCCTGTACTGTATCTATGTAGTAAGCTTGGTTCTGGTACTATATCCATGTGGTAAGCTTGGCTCTTGTACTGTGTCTCTGTAGTAAGCTTGGTTCTGGTACTGTATCTGTGTAGTAAGCTTGGTTCTTGTACTGTATCTATGTAGTAAGCTTGGTTCTTGTACTGTATCTATGTAGTAAGCTTGGTTCTGGTGCTGTATCTATGTAGTATGCTTGGTTCTTGTACTGTATCTATGTAGTAAGCTTGGTTCTGGTGCTGTATCTGTGTAGTAAGCTTGGATCTGGTGCTGTATCTATGTAGTAAGCTTGGTTCTGGTACTGTATCTGTGTAGTAAGCTTGGTTATTGTACTGTATCTATGTAGTAAGCTTGGTTCTGGTTCTGTATCAGTGTAGTAAGCTTGGTTCTATTACTGTATCTGTGTAGTAAGCTTGGTTCTGGTCCTGTATCTATGTAGTAAGCTTGGTTCTGGTGCTGTATCTATGTATTAAGCTTGGTTCTGGTACTGTATCTATGTAATAAGCTTGGTTCTGGTGCTGTATCTATGTAGTAAGCTTGGTTCTGGTACTGTATCTATGTAGTAAGCTTGGTTCAGGTACTTTATCTACATAGTAAGCTTGGTTCTGGTACTGTATCTGTGTAGTAAGCTTGGTTCTGGTACTGTATCTGTGTAGTAAGCTTGGTTCTGGTACTGTATCTATGTAGTAAGCTTGGTTCTGGTACTGTATCTATGTAGTAAGCTTGGTTCTGGTGCTTCATCTATGTAGTAAGCTTGGTTCTATTACTGTATCTGTGTAGTAAGCTTGGTTCTGGTCCTGTATCTATGTAGTAAGCTTGGTTCTGGTACTGTATCTATGTAGTAAGCTTGGTTCTGGTACTGTATCTATGTAGTAAGCTTGGTTCTGGTACTGTATCTGTGTAGTAAGCTTGGTTCTGGTACTGTATCCGTGTAGTAAGCTTGGTTCTGGTACTGTATCTATGTAGTAAGCTTGGTTCTGGTACTGTATCTATATAGTAAGCTTGGTTCTGGTACTGTATCTGTGTAGTAAGCTTGGTTCTGGTACTGTAGCTATGTAGTAAGCTTGGTTCTGGTGCTGTATCTGTGTAGTAAGCTTGGTTCTTGTACTGTATCTATGTAGTAAGCTTGGTTCTTGTACTGTATCTGTGTAGTAAGCTTGGTTCTTGTACTGTATCTGTGTAGTAAGCTTGGTTCTTGTGCTGTATCTATGTAGTAAGCTTGGTTCTTGTACTGTATCTGTGTAGTAAGCTTGGTTCTGGTACTGTATCTGTGTAGTAAGCTTGGTTCTTGTACTGTATCTATGTAGTAAGCTTGGTTCTGGTACTGTCTATGTAGTAAGCTTGGTTCTTGTACTGTATCTATGTAGTAAGCTTGGTTCTTGTACTGTATCTATGTAGTAAGCTTTGTTCTTGTACTTTATCTATGTAGTAAGCTTGGTTTTTGTACTGTATCTGTGTAGTAAGCTTGGTTCTTGTACTGTATCTATGTAGTAAGCTTGGTTCTTGTACTGTATCTGTATAGTAAGCTTGGTTCTTGTACTGGATCTGTGTAGTAAGCTTGGTTCTTGTACTGTATCTATGTAGTAAGCTTGGTTCTTGTACTGTATCTGTGTAGTAAGCTTGGTTCTTGTACTGTATCTGTGTAGTAAGCGTGGTTCTTGTGCTGTATCTATATAGTAAGCTTCGTTCTTGTACTGTATCTGTGTAGTAAGCTTGGTTCTGGTACTGTATCTATGTAGTAAGCTTGGCTCTTGTACTGTATCTGTGTAGTAAGCTTGGTTCTGGTCCTGTATCTATGTAGTAAGCTTGGTTCTTGTACTGTATCTATGTAGTAAGTTTGGTTCCTGTACTGTATCTATGTAGTAAGCTTGGTTCTGGTACTATATCCATGTGGTAAGCTTGGCTCTTGTACTGTGTCTCTGTAGTAAGCTTGGTTCTTGTACTGTATCTGTGTAGTAAGCTTGGTTCTTGTACTGTATCTATGTAGTAAGCTTGGTTCTTCTACTGTTTCTATGTAGTAAGCTTGGTTCTTGTACTGTATCTATGTAGTAAGCTTGGCTCTTGTACTGTATCTATGTAGTAAGCTTGGTTCTGGTACTGTATCTGTGTAGTAAGCTTGGTTCTTGTACTGTATCTATGTAGTAAGCTTGGTTCCTGTACTGTATCTATGTAGTAAGCTTGGTTCTGGTACTATATCCATGTGGTAAGCTTGGCTCTTGTACTGTGTCTCTGTAAAAAGCTTGGTTCTTGTACTGTATCTATGTAGTAAGCTTGGTTCTTGTACTGTATCTATGTAGTAAGCTTGGTTCTTGTACTGTATCTATGTAGTAAGCTTGGTTCTGGTACTATATCCATGTGGTAAGCTTGGTTCTGGTACTGTATCTGTGTAGTAAGCTTGGTTCTTGTACTGTATCTATGTAGTAAGCTTGGTTCTGGTACTATATCCATGTGGTAAGCTTGGCTCTTGTACTATGTCTCTGTAGTAAGCTTGGTTCTTGTACTGTATCTATGTAGTAAGCTTGGTTCTTGTACTGTATCTATGTAGTAAGTTTGGTTCCTGTACTGTATCTATGTAGTAAGCTTGGTTCTGGTACTATATCCATGTGGTAAGCTTGGCTCTTGTACTGTGTCTCTGTAGTAAGCTTGGTTCTGGTACTGTATCTGTGTAGTAAGCTTGGTTCTTGTACTGTATCTATGTAGTAAGCTTGGTTCTTGTACTGTATCTATGTAGTAAGCTTGGTTCTGGTGCTGTATCTATGTAGTATGCTTGGTTCTTGTACTGTATCTATGTAGTAAGCTTGGTTCTGGTGCTGTATCTGTGTAGTAAGCTTGGATCTGGTGCTGTATCTATGTAGTAAGCTTGGTTCTGGTACTGTATCTGTGTAGTAAGCTTGGTTATTGTACTGTATCTATGTAGTAAGCTTGGTTCTGGTTCTGTATCAGTGTAGTAAGCTTGGTTCTATTACTGTATCTGTGTAGTAAGCTTGGTTCTGGTCCTGTATCTATGTAGTAAGCTTGGTTCTGGTGCTGTATCTATGTATTAAGCTTGGTTCTGGTACTGTATCTATGTAATAAGCTTGGTTCTGGTGCTGTATCTATGTAGTAAGCTTGGTTCTGGTACTGTATCTATGTAGTAAGCTTGGTTCAGGTACTTTATCTACATAGTAAGCTTGGTTCTGGTACTGTATCTGTGTAGTAAGCTTGGTTCTGGTACTGTATCTGTGTAGTAAGCTTGGTTCTGGTACTGTATCTATGTAGTAAGCTTGGTTCTGGTACTGTATCTATGTAGTAAGCTTGGTTCTGGTGCTTCATCTATGTAGTAAGCTTGGTTCTATTACTGTATCTGTGTAGTAAGCTTGGTTCTGGTCCTGTATCTATGTAGTAAGCTTGGTTCTGGTACTGTATCTATGTAGTAAGCTTGGTTCTGGTACTGTATCTATGTAGTAAGCTTGGTTCTGGTACTGTATCTGTGTAGTAAGCTTGGTTCTGGTACTGTATCCGTGTAGTAAGCTTGGTTCTGGTACTGTATCTATGTAGTAAGCTTGGTTCTGGTACTGTATCTATATAGTAAGCTTGGTTCTGGTACTGTATCTGTGTAGTAAGCTTGGTTCTGGTACTGTAGCTATGTAGTAAGCTTGGTTCTGGTGCTGTATCTGTGTAGTAAGCTTGGTTCTTGTACTGTATCTATGTAGTAAGCTTGGTTCTTGTACTGTATCTGTGTAGTAAGCTTGGTTCTTGTACTGTATCTGTGTAGTAAGCTTGGTTCTTGTGCTGTATCTATGTAGTAAGCTTGGTTCTTGTACTGTATCTGTGTAGTAAGCTTGGTTCTGGTACTGTATCTGTGTAGTAAGCTTGGTTCTTGTACTGTATCTATGTAGTAAGCTTGGTTCTGGTACTGTCTATGTAGTAAGCTTGGTTCTTGTACTGTATCTATGTAGTAAGCTTGGTTCTTGTACTGTATCTATGTAGTAAGCTTTGTTCTTGTACTTTATCTATGTAGTAAGCTTGGTTTTTGTACTGTATCTGTGTAGTAAGCTTGGTTCTTGTACTGTATCTATGTAGTAAGCTTGGTTCTTGTACTGTATCTGTATAGTAAGCTTGGTTCTTGTACTGGATCTGTGTAGTAAGCTTGGTTCTTGTACTGTATCTATGTAGTAAGCTTGGTTCTTGTACTGTATCTGTGTAGTAAGCTTGGTTCTTGTACTGTATCTGTGTAGTAAGCGTGGTTCTTGTGCTGTATCTATATAGTAAGCTTCGTTCTTGTACTGTATCTGTGTAGTAAGCTTGGTTCTGGTACTGTATCTATGTAGTAAGCTTGGCTCTTGTACTGTATCTGTGTAGTAAGCTTGGTTCTGGTCCTGTATCTATGTAGTAAGCTTGGTTCTTGTACTGTATCTATGTAGTAAGTTTGGTTCCTGTACTGTATCTATGTAGTAAGCTTGGTTCTGGTACTATATCCATGTGGTAAGCTTGGCTCTTGTACTGTGTCTCTGTAGTAAGCTTGGTTCTTGTACTGTATCTATGTAGTAAGCTTGGTTCTTGTACTGTATCTATGTAGTAAGCTTGGTTCTTGTACTGTATCTATGTAGTAAGCTTGGTTCTTCTACTGTTTCTATGTAGTAAGCTTGGTTCTTGTACTGTATCTATGTAGTAAGCTTGGCTCTTGTACTGTATCTATGTAGTAAGCTTGGTTCTGGTACTGTATCTGTGTAGTAAGCTTGGTTCTTGTACTGTATCTATGTAGTAAGCTTGGTTCCTGTACTGTATCTATGTAGTAAGCTTGGTTCTGGTACTATATCCATGTGGTAAGCTTGGCTCTTGTACTGTGTCTCTGTAAAAAGCTTGGTTCTTGTACTGTATCTATGTAGTAAGCTTGGTTCTTGTACTGTATCTATGTAGTAAGCTTGGTTCTTGTACTGTATCTATGTAGTAAGCTTGGTTCTGGTACTATATCCATGTGGTAAGCTTGGTTCTGGTACTGTATCTGTGTAGTAAGCTTGGTTCTTGTACTGTATCTGTGTAGTAAGCTTGGTTCTGGTACTGTATCTATGTAGTAAGCTTGGTTCTGGTACTATATCCATGTGGTAAGCTTGGCTCTTGTACTGTGTCTCTGTAAAAAGCTTGGTTCTTGTACTGTATCTATGTAGTAAGCTTGGTTCTGGTACTGTATCTATGTAGTAAGCTTGGTTCTTGTACTGTATCTATGTAGTAAGCTTGGTTCTGGTACTATATCCATGTGGTAAGCTTGGTTCTGGTACTGTATCTGTGTAGTAAGCTTGGTTCTTGTACTGTATCTGTGTAGTAAGCTTGGTTCTGGTACTGTATCTATGTAGTAAGCTTGGTTCTGGTACTATATCCATGTGGTAAGCTTGGCTCTTGTACTGTGTCTCTGTAGTAAGCTAGGTTCTTGTACTGTATCTATGTAGTAAGCTTGGTTCTGGTACTGTATCTATGTAGTAAGCTTGGTTCTGGTACTGTATCTGTGTAGTAAGCTTGGTTCTGCTACTGTATCTATGTAGTAAGCTTGGTTCTTGTACTGTATCTATGTAGTAAGCTTGGTTCTTGTACTGTATCTGTGTAGTAAGCTTGGTTCTGGTACTATATCCATGTGGTAAGCTTGACTCTTGTGCTGTATCTATGTAGTAAGCTTGGTTCTGGTACTGTATCTACATAGAAAGCTTGGTTCTGGTACTGTATCTGTGTAGTAAGCTTGGTTCTTGTACTGTATCTATGTAGTAAGCTTGGTTCTTGTACTGAATCTATGTAGTAAGCTTGGTTCTTGTACTGTATCTATGTAGTAAGCTTGGTTCTTGTACTGTATCTATGTAGTAAGCTTGGTTCTGGTACTGTATGTGTGTAGTAAGCTTGGTTCTTGTACTGTATCTGTGTAGTAAGCTTGGTTCTGGTACTGTATCTGTGTAGTAAGCTTGGTTCTTGTACTGTATCTGTATAGTAAGCTTGGTTCTTGTACTGTATCTGTATAGTAAGCTTGGTTCTGGTACTGTATCTGTGTAGTAAGCTTGGTTCTGGTACTGTATCTGTATAGTAAGCTTGGTTCTGGTACTGTATCTATGTAGTAAGCTTGGTTCTTGTACTGTATCTATGTAGTAAGCTTGGCTCTTGTACTGTATCTGTGTAGTAAGCTTGGTTCTTGTACTGTATCTATGTAGTAAGCTTGGTTCTTGTACTGTATCTATGTAGTAAGCTTTGTTCTTGTACTGTATCTGTATAGTAAGCTTGGTTCTGGTACTGTATCTGTGTAGTAAGCTTGGTTCTTGTACTGTATCTATGTAGTAAGCTTGGCTCTTGTACTATGTCTCTGTAGTAAGCTTGGTTCTGGTACTGTATCTATGTAGTAAGCTTGGTTCTTGTACTGGATCTGTGTAGTAAGCTTGGTTCTTGTACTGTATCTATGTAGTAAGCTTGGTTCTGGTACTGTATCTATGTAGTAAGCTTGGTTCTGGTACTGTATCTGTGTAGTAAGCTTGGTTCTGGTACTGTATCTATGTAGTAAGCTTGGTTCTTGTACTGTATCTATGTAGTAAGCTTGGCTCTTGTACTATGTCTCTGTAGTAAGCTTGGTTCTGGTACTGTATCTATGTAGTAAGCTTGGTTCTTGTACTGTATCTGTGTAGTAAGCTTGGTTCTTGTACTGTATCTATGTAGTAAGCTTGGTTCTTGTACTGTATCTATGTAGTAAGCTTGGTTCTGGTACTATATCCATGTGGTAAGCTTGGCTCTTGTACTGTATCTGTGTAGTAAGCTTGGTTCTTGTACTGTATCTATGTAGTAAGCTTGGTTCTTGTACTGTATCTATGTAGTAAGCTTGGTTCTTGTACTGTATCTATGTAGTAAGCTTGGTTCTTGTACTGTATCTATGTAGTAAGCTTGGTTCTTGTACTGTATCTATGTAGTAAGCTTGGTTCTTGTACTGTATCTATGTAGTAAGCTTGGTTCTTGTACTGTATCTATGTAGTAAGCTTGGTTCTGGTGCTATATCCATGTGGTAAGCTTGGCTCTTGTGCTGTACCTATGTAGTAAGCTTGGTTCTGGTGCTGTATCTACATACTAAGCTTGGTTCTGGTACTGTATCTGTGTAGTAAGCTTGGTTCTTGTACTGTATCTATGTAGTAAGCTTGATTCTTGTACTGTATCTATGTAGTAAGCTTGGTTCTGGTACTGAATCTATGTAGTAAGCTTGGTTCTTGTACTGTATCTATGTAGTAAGCTTGGTTCTTGTACTGTATCTATGTAGTAAGCTTGGTTCTTGTGCTGTATCTATGTTGTACGGTTGGTTCTGGTACTGTATCTATGTAGTAAGCTTGGTTCTGGTACTGTATCTGTGTAGTAAGCTTGGTTCTGTTACTGTATCTATGTAGTAAGCTTGGTTCTGGTACTGTATGTGTGTAGTAAGCTTGGTTCTTGTACTGTATCTATGTAGTAAGCTTGGTTCTTGTACTGTATCTGTGTAGTAAGCTTGGTTCTGTTACTGTATCTATGTAGTAAGCTTAGTTCTTGTACTGTATCTGTGTAGTAAGCTTGGTTCTGTTACTGTATCTATGTAGTAAGCTTGGTTCTGGTACTGTATGTGTGTAGTAAGCTTGGTTCTTGTACTGTATCTATGTAGTAAGCTTGGTTCTTGTACTGTATCTGTGTAGTAAGCTTGGTTCTGTTACTGTATCTATGTAGTAAGCTTGGTTCTTGTACTGTATCTGTGTAGTAAGCTTGGCTCTTGTACTGTATCTGTATAGTAAGCTTGGTTCTTGTACTGTATCTGTGTAGTAAGCTTGGTTCTTGTACTGTATCTATGTAGTAAGCTTGGTTCTTGTACTGTATCTATGTAGTAAGCTTGGTTCTGGTACTGTATCTGTGTAGTAAGCTTGGTTCTGTTACTGTATCTATATAGTAAGCTTGGTTCTGGTACTGTATGTGTGTAGTAAGCTTGGTTCTTGTACTGTATCTATGTAGTAAGCTTGGTTCTGTTACTGTATCTGTGTAGTAAGCTTGGTTCTTGTACTGTATCTGTGTAGTAAGCTTGGTTCTGTTACTGTATCTATGTAGTAAGCTTGGTTCTTGTACTGTATCTGAGTAGTAAGCTTGGTTCTTGTACTGTATCTATGTAGTAAGTTTGGCTCTTGTACTGTATCTGTGTAGTAAGCTTGGTTCTTGTACTGTATCTATGTAGTAAGCTTGGCTCTTGTACTGTATCTGTGTAGTAAGCTTGGTTCTTGTACTGTATCTGTGTAGTAAGCTTGGTTCTTGTACTGTATCTATGTAGTAAGCTTGGTTCTTGTACTGTATCTATGTAGTAAGCTTGGTTCTTGTACTGTATCTATGTAGTAAGCTTGGTTCTTGTACTGTATCTATGTAGTAAGCTTGGTTCTTGTGCTGTATCTATGTTGTACGCTTGGTTCTGGTACTGTATCTATGTAGTAAGCTTGGTTCTGGTACTGTATCTGTGTAGTAAGCTTGGTTCTTGTACTGTATCTATGTAGTAAGCTTGGTTCTGGTACTGTATCTGTGTAGTATGCTTCGTTCTTGTACTGTATCTATGTAGTAAGCTTGGCTCTATTACTGTATCTGTGTAGTAAGCTTGGCTCTTGTACTGTATCTATGTAGTAAGCTTGGTTCTTGTACTGTATCTGTGTAGTAAGCTTCGTTCTTGTACTGTATCTCTGTAGTAAGCTTGGTTCTTGTACTGTATCTATGTAGTAAGCTTGGTTCTGGTGCTGTATCTATGTAGTAAGCTTGGTTCTTGTGCTGTGTCTATGTAGTAAGCTTGGTTCTTGTTCTGTATCTGTGTAGTAAGCTTGGTTCTTGTGCTGTGTCTATGTAGTAAGCTTGGTTCTTGTTCTGTATCTATGTAGTAAGCTTGGTTCTTGTTCTGTATCTATGTAGTAAGCTTGGTTCTGGTGCTGTATCTGTGTAGTGAGCTTGGTTCTGGTACTGTATCTGTGTAGTAAGCTTGGTTCTTGTGCTGTATCTACATAGAAAGCTTGGTTCTTGTACTGTATCTGTGTAGTAAGCTTGGTTCTTGTACTGTATCTGTGTAGTAAGCTTGGTTCTTGTACTGTATCTATGTAGTAAGCTTGGTTCTGGTGCTGTATCTGTGTAGTGAGCTTGGTTCTGGTACTGTATCTGTGTAGTAAGCTTGGTTCTTGTACTGTATCTGTGTAGTAAGCTTGGTTCTTGTGCTGTGTCTATGTAGTAAGCTTGGTTCTTGTTCTGTATCTATGTAGTAAGCTTGGTTCTTGTTCTGTATCTATGTAGTAAGCTTGGTTCTTTTACTGTATCTGTGTAGTAAGCTTGGTTCTTGTGCTGTATCTACATAGTAAGCTTGGTTCTTGTACTGTATCTATGTAGTAAGCTTGGTTCTGGTGCTGTATCTGTGTAGTAAGCTTGGTTCTGGTACTGTATCTATGTAGTAAGCTTGGTTCTTGTACTGTATCTATGTTGTAAGCTTGGTTCTGGTACTGTATCTATGTAGTAAGCTTGGTTCTTGTACTGTATCTGTGTAGTAAGCTTGGTTCTTGTACTGTATCTATGTAGTAAGCTTGGTTCTTGTACTGTATCTATGTTGTAAGCTTGGTTCTGGTACTGTATCTATGTAGTAAGCTTCGTTCTTGTACTGTATCTGTGTAGTAAGCTTGGTTCTGGTACTGTATCTATATAGTAAGCTTGGTTCTGGTGCTGTATCTGTGTAGTAAGCTTGGCTCTTGTACTGTATCTATGTAGTAAGCTTCGTTCTTGTACTGTATCTGTGTAGTAAGCTTGGTTCTGGTACTGTATCTATGTAGTAAGCTTGGTTCTGGTACTGTTTCTATGTAGTAAGCTTGGTTCTGGTACTGTATCTGTGTAGTAAGCTTGGTTCTTGTACTGTATCTGTGTAGTAAGCTTGGTTCTGGTGCTGTATCTATGTAGTAAGCTTGGTTCTGGTACTGTATCTGTGTAGTAAGCTTGGCTCTTGTACTGTATCTATGTAGTAAGCTTCGTTCTTGTACTGTATCTATGTAGTAAGCTTGGTTCTTGTACTGTATCTGTGTAGTAAGCTTGGTTCTGGTACTGTATCTGTGTAGTAAGCTTGGTTCTGGTACTGTATCTATGTAGTAAGCTTGGTTCTGGTACTGTATCTATGTAGTAAGCTTGGTTCTTGTACTGTATCTATGTTGTAAGCTTGGTTCTGGTACTGTATCTATGTAGTAAGCTTGGTTCTTGTACTGTATCTGTGTAGTAAGCTTGGTTCTTGTACTGTATCTATGTAGTAAGCTTGGTTCTTGTACTGTATCTATGTAGTAAGCTTGGCTCTTGTACTGTATCTATGTAGTAAGCTTGGTTCTTGTACTGTATCTATGTAGTAAGCTTGGTTCTTGTACTGTATCTGTGTAGTAAGCTTGGCTCTTGTACTGTATCTATGTAGTAAGCTTCGTTCTTGTACTGTATCTGTGTAGTAAGCTTGGTTCTGGTGCTGTATCTGTGTAGTAAGCTTGGTTCTGGTACTGTATCTATGTAGTAAGCTTGGTTCTGGTGCTGTATCTATGTAGTAAGCTTGGTTCTGGTACTGTATCTGTGTAGTAAGCTTGGCTCTTGTACTGTATCTATGTAGTAAGCTTCGTTCTTGTACTGTATCTATGTAGTAAGCTTGGTTCTTGTACTGTATCTGTGTAGTAAGCTTGGTTCTGGTACTGTATCTGTGTAGTAAGCTTGGTTCTTGTACTGTATCTGTGTAGTAAGCTTGGTTCTGGTGCTGTATCTATGTAGTAAGCTTGGTTCTGGTACTGTATCTGTGTAGTAAGCTTGGCTCTTGTACTGTATCTATGTAGTAAGCTTCGTTCTTGTACTGTATCTATGTAGTAAGCTTGGTTCTTGTACTGTATCTGTGTAGTAAGCTTGGTTCTGGTACTGTATCTGTGTAGTAAGCTTGGTTCTGGTACTGTATCTATGTAGTAAGCTTGGTTCTGGTACTGTATCTATGTAGTAAGCTTGGTTCTTGTACTGTATCTATGTAGTAAGCTTGGTTCTTGTACTGTATCTATGTAGTAAGCTTGGTTCTTGTGCTGTATCTATGTTGTACGGTTGGTTCTGGTACTGTATCTATGTAGTAAGCTTGGTTCTGGTACTGTATCTGTGTAGTAAGCTTGGTTCTGTTACTGTATCTATGTAGTAAGCTTGGTTCTGGTACTGTATGTGTGTAGTAAGCTTGGTTCTTGTACTGTATCTATGTAGTAAGCTTGGTTCTGTTACTGTATCTGTGTAGTAAGCTTGGTTCTTGTACTGTATCTGTGTAGTAAGCTTGGTTCTGTTACTGTATCTATGTAGTAAGCTTGGTTCTTGTACTGTATCTGTGTAGTAAGCTTGGTTCTTGTACTGTATCTATGTAGTAAGTTTGGCTCTTGTACTGTATCTGTGTAGTAAGCTTGGTTCTTGTACTGTATCTATGTAGTAAGCTTGGCTCTTGTACTGTATCTGTGTAGTAAGCTTGGTTCTTGTACTGTATCTGTGTAGTAAGCTTGGTTCTTGTACTGTATCTATGTAGTAAGTTTGGCTCTTGTACTGTATCTGTGTAGTAAGCTTGGTTCTTGTACTGTATCTATGTAGTAAGCTTGGCTCTTGTACTGTATCTGTGTAGTAAGCTTGGTTCTTGTACTGTATCTATGTAGTAAGCTTGGTTCTTGTACTGTATCTATGTAGTAAGCTTGGTTCTTGTACTGTATCTATGTAGTAAGCTTGGTTCTTGTACTGTATCTATGTAGTAAGCTTGGTTCTTGTGCTGTATCTATGTTGTACGCTTGGTTCTGGTACTGTATCTATGTAGTAAGCTTGGTTCTGGTACTGTATCTGTGTAGTAAGCTTGGTTCTTGTACTGTATCTATGTAGTAAGCTTGGTTCTGGTACTGTATCTGTGTAGTATGCTTCGTTCTTGTACTGTATCTATGTAGTAAGCTTGGCTCTATTACTGTATCTGTGTAGTAAGCTTGGCTCTTGTACTGTATCTATGTAGTAAGCTTGGTTCTTGTACTGTATCTGTGTAGTAAGCTTCGTTCTTGTACTGTATCTCTGTAGTAAGCTTGGTTCTTGTACTGTATCTATGTAGTAAGCTTGGTTCTGGTGCTGTATCTATGTAGTAAGCTTGGTTCTTGTACTGTATCTGTGTAGTAAGCTTGGTTCTGGTACTGTATCTATGTAGTAAGCTTGGTTCTTGTGCTGTGTCTATGTAGTAAGCTTGGTTCTTGTTCTGTATCTGTGTAGTAAGCTTGGTTCTTGTGCTGTGTCTATGTAGTAAGCTTGGTTCTTGTTCTGTATCTATGTAGTAAGCTTGGTTCTTGTTCTGTATCTATGTAGTAAGCTTGGTTCTGGTGCTGTATCTGTGTAGTGAGCTTGGTTCTTGTGCTGTGTCTATGTAGTAAGCTTGGTTCTTGTTCTGTATCTGTGTAGTAAGCTTGGTTCTTGTGCTGTGTCTATGTAGTAAGCTTGGTTCTTGTTCTGTATCTGTGTAGTAAGCTTGGTTCTTGTGCTGTGTCTATGTAGTAAGCTTGGTTCTTGTTCTGTATCTATGTAGTAAGCTTGGTTCTTGTTCTGTATCTATGTAGTAAGCTTGGTTCTGGTACTGTATCTGTGTAGTAAGCTTGGTTCTTGTGCTGTATCTACATAGAAAGCTTGGTTCTTGTACTGTATCTGTGCAGTAAGCTTGGTTCTGGTACTGTATCTGTGTAGTAAGCTTGGTTCTTGTACTGTATCTGTGTAGTAAGCTTGGTTCTTGTACTGTATCTGTGTAGTAAGCTTGGTTCTGGTGCTGTATCTATGTAGTAAGCTTGGTTCTTGTACTGTATCTGTGTAGTAAGCTTGGTTCTTGTACTGTATCTGTGTAGTAAGCTTGGTTCTTGTACTGTATCTATGTAGTAAGCTTGGTTCTGGTGCTGTATCTGTGTAGTGAGCTTGGTTCTGGTACTGTATCTGTGTAGTAAGCTTGGTTCTTGTACTGTATCTGTGTAGTAAGCTTGGTTCTTGTGCTGTGTCTATGTAGTAAGCTTGGTTCTTGTTCTGTATCTATGTAGTAAGCTTGGTTCTTGTGCTGTATCTACATAGTAAGCTTGGTTCTTGTACTGTATCTATGTAGTAAGCTTGGTTCTGGTGCTGTATCTGTGTAGTAAGCTTGGTTCTGGTACTGTATCTATGTAGTAAGCTTGGTTCTTGTACTGTATCTATGTTGTAAGCTTGGTTCTGGTACTGTATCTATGTAGTAAGCTTGGTTCTTGTACTGTATCTGTGTAGTAAGCTTGGTTCTTGTACTGTATCTATGTAGTAAGCTTGGTTCTTGTACTGTATCTATGTAGTAAGCTTGGCTCTTGTACTGTATCTATGTAGTAAGCTTGGTTCTTGTACTGTATCTATGTAGTAAGCTTGGTTCTTGTATTGTATCTGTGTAGTAAGCTTGGCTCTTGTACTGTATCTATGTAGTAAGCTTGGTTCTTGTACTGTATCTATGTAGTAAGCTTCGTTCTTGTACTGTATCTGTGTAGTAAGCTTGGTTCTGGTACTGTATCTATATAGTAAGCTTGGTTCTGGTGCTGTATCTGTGTAGTAAGCTTGGTTCTGGTACTGTATCTATGTAGTAAGCTTGGTTCTGGTACTGTTTCTATGTAGTAAGCTTGGTTCTGGTACTGTATCTGTGTAGTAAGCTTGGTTCTTGTACTGTATCTGTGTAGTAAGCTTGGTTCTGGTGCTGTATCTATGTAGTAAGCTTGGTTCTGGTACTGTATCTGTGTAGTAAGCTTGGCTCTTGTACTGTATCTATGTAGTAAGCTTCGTTCTTGTACTGTATCTATGTAGTAAGCTTGGTTCTTGTACTGTATCTGTGTAGTAAGCTTGGTTCTGGTACTGTATCTGTGTAGTAAGCTTGGTTCTGGTACTGTATCTATGTAGTAAGCTTGGTTCTGGTACTGTATCTATGTAGTAAGCTTGGTTCTTGTACTGTATCTATGTAGTAAGCTTGGTTCTTGTACTGTATCTATGTAGTAAGCTTGGTTCTTGTACTGTATCTATGTAGTAAGCTTGGTTCTTGTACTGTATCTATGTGGTAAGCTTGGTTCTTGTACTGTATCTATGTAGTAAGCTTGGTTCTTGTACTGTATTTATGTAGTAAGCTTGGTTCTTGTACTGTATCTATGTAGTAAGCTTGGTTCTTGTACTGTATCTATGTAGTAAGCTTGGTTCTTGTACTGTATCTATGTGGTAAGCTTGGTTCTTGTACTGTATCTATGTAGTAAGCTTGGTTCTTGTACTGTATCTATGTAGTAAGCTTGGTTCTTGTACTGTATCTATGTAGTAAGCTTGGTTCTGGTACTGTATCTATGTAGTAAGCTTGGTTCTTGTACTTTATCTATGTAGTAAGCTTGGCTCTTGTACTGTATCTGTGTAGTAAGCTTGTATCTTGTACTGTATCTGTGTAGTAAGCTTGGTTCTGGTACTGTATCTATGTAGTAAGCTTGGTTCTGTTACTGTATCTGTGTAGTAAGCTTGGTTCTGGTGCTGTATCTGTGTAGTAAGCTTGGTTCTGGTACTGTATCTATTTAGTAAGCTTGGCTCTGGTGCTGTATCTATGTAGTAAGCTTGGTTCTTGTACTGTATCTATGTAGTAAGTTTGGTTCTTGTACTGTATCTATGTAGTAAGCTTGGTTCTTGTACTGTATCTGTGTAGTGAGCTTGGTTCTGGTACTGTATCTGTGTAGTAAGCTTGGTTCTGGTGCTGTATCTATGTAGTAAGCTTGGTTCTGGTACTGTATCTGTGTAGTAAGCTTGGTTCTGGTGCTGTATCTGTGTAGTAAGCTTGGTTCTGGTACTGTATCTATTTAGTAAGCTTGGCTCTGGTGCTGTATCTATGTAGTAAGCTTGGTTCTTGTACTGTATCTGTGTAGTAAGCTTCGTTCTTGTACTGTATCTATGTAGTAAGTTTGGTTCTTGTACTGTATATATGTAGTAAGCTTGGTTCTTGTACTGTATCTGTGTAGTGAGCTTGGTTCTGGTACTGTATCTGTGTAGTAAGCTTGGTTCTGGTGCTGTATCTATGTAGTAAGCTTGGTTCTGGTACTGTATCTGTGTAGTAAGCTTGGTTCTGGTACTGTATCTATGTAGTAAGCTTGGTTCTGGTGCTGTATCTGTGTAGTAAGCTTGGTTCTGGTACTGTATCTATGTAGTAAGCTTGGTTCTGGTACTGTATCTGTGTAGTAAGCTTGGTTCTGGTGCTGTATCTGTGTAGTAAGCTTGGTTCTGGTACTGTATCTATGTAGTAAGCTTGGTTCTGGTACTGTATCTATGTAGTAAGTTTGGTTCTGGTACTGTATCTGTGTAGTAAGCTTGGTTCTGGTACTGTATCTGTGTAGTAAGCCTGGCTCTTGTACTGTATCTGTGTAGTAAGCTTGGTTCTTGTACTGTATCTATGTAGTAAGCTTGGTTCTTGTACTGTATCTATGTAGTAAGTTTGGTTATGTTACTGTATCTGTGTAGTAAGCTTGGTTCTGGTACTGTATCTATGTAGTAAGCTTGGTTCTTGTACTGTATCTATGTAGTAAGCTTGGTTCTTGTACTGTATCTATGTAGTAAGCTTGGTTCTGGTACTGTATCTGTGTAGTAAGCTTGGTTCTGTTACTGTATCTATGTAGTAAGCTTGGTTCTGGTACTGTATGTGTGTAGTAAGCTTGGTTCTTGTACTGTATCTATGTAGTAAGCTTGGTTCTGTTACTGTATCTGTGTAGTAAGCTTGGTTCTTGTACTGTATCTGTGTAGTAAGCTTGGTTCTGTTACTGTATCTATGTAGTAAGCTTGGTTCTTGTACTGTATCTGAGTAGTAAGCTTGGTTCTTGTACTGTATCTATGTAGTAAGTTTGGCTCTTGTACTGTATCTGTGTAGTAAGCTTGGTTCTTGTACTGTATCTATGTAGTAAGCTTGGCTCTTGTACTGTATCTGTGTAGTAAGCTTGGTTCTTGTACTGTATCTGTGTAGTAAGCTTGGTTCTTGTACTGTATCTATGTAGTAAGCTTGGTTCTTGTACTGTATCTATGTAGTAAGCTTGGTTCTTGTACTGTATCTATGTAGTAAGCTTGGTTCTTGTACTGTATCTATGTAGTAAGCTTGGTTCTTGTGCTGTATCTATGTTGTACGCTTGGTTCTGGTACTGTATCTATGTAGTAAGCTTGGTTCTGGTACTGTATCTGTGTAGTAAGCTTGGTTCTTGTACTGTATCTATGTAGTAAGCTTGGTTCTGGTACTGTATCTGTGTAGTATGCTTCGTTCTTGTACTGTATCTATGTAGTAAGCTTGGCTCTATTACTGTATCTGTGTAGTAAGCTTGGCTCTTGTACTGTATCTATGTAGTAAGCTTGGTTCTTGTACTGTATCTGTGTAGTAAGCTTCGTTCTTGTACTGTATCTCTGTAGTAAGCTTGGTTCTTGTACTGTATCTATGTAGTAAGCTTGGTTCTGGTGCT
Organism: Leptodactylus fuscus; assembly: GCF_031893055.1. NCBI lineage: Eukaryota > Metazoa > Chordata > Amphibia > Anura > Leptodactylidae > Leptodactylus > Leptodactylus fuscus. The sequence goes on from NW_027440568.1 coordinate 497,391, forward strand.
GTATCTATGTAGTAAGCTTGGTTCTTGTGCTGTGTCTATGTAGTAAGCTTGGTTCTTGTTCTGTATCTGTGTAGTAAGCTTGGTTCTTGTGCTGTGTCTATGTAGTAAGCTTGGTTCTTGTTCTGTATCTATGTAGTAAGCTTGGTTCTTGTTCTGTATCTATGTAGTAAGCTTGGTTCTGGTGCTGTATCTGTGTAGTGAGCTTGGTTCTGGTACTGTATCTGTGTAGTAAGCTTGGTTCTTGTGCTGTATCTACATAGAAAGCTTGGTTCTTGTACTGTATCTGTGTAGTAAGCTTGGTTCTTGTACTGTATCTGTGTAGTAAGCTTGGTTCTTGTACTGTATCTATGTAGTAAGCTTGGTTCTGGTGCTGTATCTGTGTAGTGAGCTTGGTTCTGGTACTGTATCTGTGTAGTAAGCTTGGTTCTTGTACTGTATCTGTGTAGTAAGCTTGGTTCTTGTGCTGTGTCTATGTAGTAAGCTTGGTTCTTGTTCTGTATCTATGTAGTAAGCTTGGTTCTTGTTCTGTATCTATGTAGTAAGCTTGGTTCTTTTACTGTATCTGTGTAGTAAGCTTGGTTCTTGTGCTGTATCTACATAGTAAGCTTGGTTCTTGTACTGTATCTATGTAGTAAGCTTGGTTCTGGTGCTGTATCTGTGTAGTAAGCTTGGTTCTGGTACTGTATCTATGTAGTAAGCTTGGTTCTTGTACTGTATCTATGTTGTAAGCTTGGTTCTGGTACTGTATCTATGTAGTAAGCTTGGTTCTTGTACTGTATCTGTGTAGTAAGCTTGGTTCTTGTACTGTATCTATGTAGTAAGCTTGGTTCTTGTACTGTATCTATGTTGTAAGCTTGGTTCTGGTACTGTATCTATGTAGTAAGCTTCGTTCTTGTACTGTATCTGTGTAGTAAGCTTGGTTCTGGTACTGTATCTATATAGTAAGCTTGGTTCTGGTGCTGTATCTGTGTAGTAAGCTTGGCTCTTGTACTGTATCTATGTAGTAAGCTTCGTTCTTGTACTGTATCTGTGTAGTAAGCTTGGTTCTGGTACTGTATCTATGTAGTAAGCTTGGTTCTGGTACTGTTTCTATGTAGTAAGCTTGGTTCTGGTACTGTATCTGTGTAGTAAGCTTGGTTCTTGTACTGTATCTGTGTAGTAAGCTTGGTTCTGGTGCTGTATCTATGTAGTAAGCTTGGTTCTGGTACTGTATCTGTGTAGTAAGCTTGGCTCTTGTACTGTATCTATGTAGTAAGCTTCGTTCTTGTACTGTATCTATGTAGTAAGCTTGGTTCTTGTACTGTATCTGTGTAGTAAGCTTGGTTCTGGTACTGTATCTGTGTAGTAAGCTTGGTTCTGGTACTGTATCTATGTAGTAAGCTTGGTTCTGGTACTGTATCTATGTAGTAAGCTTGGTTCTTGTACTGTATCTATGTTGTAAGCTTGGTTCTGGTACTGTATCTATGTAGTAAGCTTGGTTCTTGTACTGTATCTGTGTAGTAAGCTTGGTTCTTGTACTGTATCTATGTAGTAAGCTTGGTTCTTGTACTGTATCTATGTAGTAAGCTTGGCTCTTGTACTGTATCTATGTAGTAAGCTTGGTTCTTGTACTGTATCTATGTAGTAAGCTTGGTTCTTGTACTGTATCTGTGTAGTAAGCTTGGCTCTTGTACTGTATCTATGTAGTAAGCTTCGTTCTTGTACTGTATCTGTGTAGTAAGCTTGGTTCTGGTGCTGTATCTGTGTAGTAAGCTTGGTTCTGGTACTGTATCTATGTAGTAAGCTTGGTTCTGGTGCTGTATCTATGTAGTAAGCTTGGTTCTGGTACTGTATCTGTGTAGTAAGCTTGGCTCTTGTACTGTATCTATGTAGTAAGCTTCGTTCTTGTACTGTATCTATGTAGTAAGCTTGGTTCTTGTACTGTATCTGTGTAGTAAGCTTGGTTCTGGTACTGTATCTGTGTAGTAAGCTTGGTTCTTGTACTGTATCTGTGTAGTAAGCTTGGTTCTGGTGCTGTATCTATGTAGTAAGCTTGGTTCTGGTACTGTATCTGTGTAGTAAGCTTGGCTCTTGTACTGTATCTATGTAGTAAGCTTCGTTCTTGTACTGTATCTATGTAGTAAGCTTGGTTCTTGTACTGTATCTGTGTAGTAAGCTTGGTTCTGGTACTGTATCTGTGTAGTAAGCTTGGTTCTGGTACTGTATCTATGTAGTAAGCTTGGTTCTGGTACTGTATCTATGTAGTAAGCTTGGTTCTTGTACTGTATCTATGTAGTAAGCTTGGTTCTTGTACTGTATCTATGTAGTAAGCTTGGTTCTTGTGCTGTATCTATGTTGTACGGTTGGTTCTGGTACTGTATCTATGTAGTAAGCTTGGTTCTGGTACTGTATCTGTGTAGTAAGCTTGGTTCTGTTACTGTATCTATGTAGTAAGCTTGGTTCTGGTACTGTATGTGTGTAGTAAGCTTGGTTCTTGTACTGTATCTATGTAGTAAGCTTGGTTCTGTTACTGTATCTGTGTAGTAAGCTTGGTTCTTGTACTGTATCTGTGTAGTAAGCTTGGTTCTGTTACTGTATCTATGTAGTAAGCTTGGTTCTTGTACTGTATCTGTGTAGTAAGCTTGGTTCTTGTACTGTATCTATGTAGTAAGTTTGGCTCTTGTACTGTATCTGTGTAGTAAGCTTGGTTCTTGTACTGTATCTATGTAGTAAGCTTGGCTCTTGTACTGTATCTGTGTAGTAAGCTTGGTTCTTGTACTGTATCTGTGTAGTAAGCTTGGTTCTTGTACTGTATCTATGTAGTAAGTTTGGCTCTTGTACTGTATCTGTGTAGTAAGCTTGGTTCTTGTACTGTATCTATGTAGTAAGCTTGGCTCTTGTACTGTATCTGTGTAGTAAGCTTGGTTCTTGTACTGTATCTATGTAGTAAGCTTGGTTCTTGTACTGTATCTATGTAGTAAGCTTGGTTCTTGTACTGTATCTATGTAGTAAGCTTGGTTCTTGTACTGTATCTATGTAGTAAGCTTGGTTCTTGTGCTGTATCTATGTTGTACGCTTGGTTCTGGTACTGTATCTATGTAGTAAGCTTGGTTCTGGTACTGTATCTGTGTAGTAAGCTTGGTTCTTGTACTGTATCTATGTAGTAAGCTTGGTTCTGGTACTGTATCTGTGTAGTATGCTTCGTTCTTGTACTGTATCTATGTAGTAAGCTTGGCTCTATTACTGTATCTGTGTAGTAAGCTTGGCTCTTGTACTGTATCTATGTAGTAAGCTTGGTTCTTGTACTGTATCTGTGTAGTAAGCTTCGTTCTTGTACTGTATCTCTGTAGTAAGCTTGGTTCTTGTACTGTATCTATGTAGTAAGCTTGGTTCTGGTGCTGTATCTATGTAGTAAGCTTGGTTCTTGTACTGTATCTGTGTAGTAAGCTTGGTTCTGGTACTGTATCTATGTAGTAAGCTTGGTTCTTGTGCTGTGTCTATGTAGTAAGCTTGGTTCTTGTTCTGTATCTGTGTAGTAAGCTTGGTTCTTGTGCTGTGTCTATGTAGTAAGCTTGGTTCTTGTTCTGTATCTATGTAGTAAGCTTGGTTCTTGTTCTGTATCTATGTAGTAAGCTTGGTTCTGGTGCTGTATCTGTGTAGTGAGCTTGGTTCTGGTACTGTATCTGTGTAGTAAGCTTGGTTCTTGTGCTGTATCTACATAGAAAGCTTGGTTCTTGTACTGTATCTGTGCAGTAAGCTTGGTTCTGGTACTGTATCTGTGTAGTAAGCTTGGTTCTTGTACTGTATCTGTGTAGTAAGCTTGGTTCTTGTACTGTATCTGTGTAGTAAGCTTGGTTCTGGTGCTGTATCTATGTAGTAAGCTTGGTTCTTGTACTGTATCTGTGTAGTAAGCTTGGTTCTTGTACTGTATCTGTGTAGTAAGCTTGGTTCTTGTACTGTATCTATGTAGTAAGCTTGGTTCTGGTGCTGTATCTGTGTAGTGAGCTTGGTTCTGGTACTGTATCTGTGTAGTAAGCTTGGTTCTTGTACTGTATCTGTGTAGTAAGCTTGGTTCTTGTGCTGTGTCTATGTAGTAAGCTTGGTTCTTGTTCTGTATCTATGTAGTAAGCTTGGTTCTTGTGCTGTATCTACATAGTAAGCTTGGTTCTTGTACTGTATCTATGTAGTAAGCTTGGTTCTGGTGCTGTATCTGTGTAGTAAGCTTGGTTCTGGTACTGTATCTATGTAGTAAGCTTGGTTCTTGTACTGTATCTATGTTGTAAGCTTGGTTCTGGTACTGTATCTATGTAGTAAGCTTGGTTCTTGTACTGTATCTGTGTAGTAAGCTTGGTTCTTGTACTGTATCTATGTAGTAAGCTTGGTTCTTGTACTGTATCTATGTAGTAAGCTTGGCTCTTGTACTGTATCTATGTAGTAAGCTTGGTTCTTGTACTGTATCTATGTAGTAAGCTTGGTTCTTGTATTGTATCTGTGTAGTAAGCTTGGCTCTTGTACTGTATCTATGTAGTAAGCTTGGTTCTTGTACTGTATCTATGTAGTAAGCTTCGTTCTTGTACTGTATCTGTGTAGTAAGCTTGGTTCTGGTACTGTATCTATATAGTAAGCTTGGTTCTGGTGCTGTATCTGTGTAGTAAGCTTGGTTCTGGTACTGTATCTATGTAGTAAGCTTGGTTCTGGTACTGTTTCTATGTAGTAAGCTTGGTTCTGGTACTGTATCTGTGTAGTAAGCTTGGTTCTTGTACTGTATCTGTGTAGTAAGCTTGGTTCTGGTGCTGTATCTATGTAGTAAGCTTGGTTCTGGTACTGTATCTGTGTAGTAAGCTTGGCTCTTGTACTGTATCTATGTAGTAAGCTTCGTTCTTGTACTGTATCTATGTAGTAAGCTTGGTTCTTTTACTGTATCTGTGTAGTAAGCTTGGTTCTGGTACTGTATCTGTGTAGTAAGCTTGGTTCTGGTACTGTATCTATGTAGTAAACTTGGTTCTGGTACTGTATCTATGTAGTAAGCTTGGTTCTTGTACTGTATCTATGTAGTAAGCTTGGTTCTTGTACTGTATCTATGTAGTAAGCTTGGTTCTTGTACTGTATCTATGTAGTAAGCTTGGTTCTTGTACTGTATCTATGTGGTAAGCTTGGTTCTTGTACTGTATCTATGTAGTAAGCTTGGTTCTTGTACTGTATTTATGTAGTAAGCTTGGTTCTTGTACTGTATCTATGTAGTAAGCTTGGTTCTTGTACTGTATCTATGTAGTAAGCTTGGTTCTTGTACTGTATCTATGTGGTAAGCTTGGTTCTTGTACTGTATCTATGTAGTAAGCTTGGTTCTTGTACTGTATCTATGTAGTAAGCTTAGTTCTTGTACTGTATCTATGTAGTAAGCTTGGTTCTGGTACTGTATCTATGTAGTAAGCTTGGTTCTTGTACTTTATCTATGTAGTAAGCTTGGCTCTTGTACTGTATCTGTGTAGTAAGCTTGTATCTTGTACTGTATCTGTGTAGTAAGCTTGGTTCTGGTACTGTATCTATGTAGTAAGCTTGGTTCTGTTACTGTATCTGTGTAGTAAGCTTGGTTCTGGTGCTGTATCTGTGTAGTAAGCTTGGTTCTGGTACTGTATCTATTTAGTAAGCTTGGCTCTGGTGCTGTATCTATGTAGTAAGCTTGGTTCTTGTACTGTATCTATGTAGTAAGTTTGGTTCTTGTACTGTATCTATGTAGTAAGCTTGGTTCTTGTACTGTATCTGTGTAGTGAGCTTGGTTCTGGTACTGTATCTGTGTAGTAAGCTTGGTTCTGGTGCTGTATCTATGTAGTAAGCTTGGTTCTGGTACTGTATCTGTGTAGTAAGCTTGGTTCTGGTGCTGTATCTGTGTAGTAAGCTTGGTTCTGGTACTGTATCTATTTAGTAAGCTTGGCTCTGGTGCTGTATCTATGTAGTAAGCTTGGTTCTTGTACTGTATCTGTGTAGTAAGCTTCGTTCTTGTACTGTATCTATGTAGTAAGTTTGGTTCTTGTACTGTATATATGTAGTAAGCTTGGTTCTTGTACTGTATCTGTGTAGTGAGCTTGGTTCTGGTACTGTATCTGTGTAGTAAGCTTGGTTCTGGTGCTGTATCTATGTAGTAAGCTTGGTTCTGGTACTGTATCTGTGTAGTAAGCTTGGTTCTGGTACTGTATCTATGTAGTAAGCTTGGTTCTGGTGCTGTATCTATGTAGTAAGCTTGGTTCTGGTACTGTATCTGTGTAGTAAGCTTGGTTCTGGTACTGTATCTATGTAGTAAGCTTGGTTCTGGTACTGTATCTGTGTAGTAAGCTTGGTTCTGGTGCTGTATCTATGTAGTAAGCTTGGTTCTTGTACTGTATCTATGTAGTAAGTTTGGTTCTGGTACTGTATCTGTGTAGTAAGCTTGGTTCTGGTGCTGTATCTATGTAGTAAGCTTGGTTCTGGTACTGTATCTGTGTAGTAAGCTTGGTTCTGGTACTGTATCTATGTAGTAAGCTTGGTTCTGGTACTGTATCTGTGTAGTAAGCTTGGTTCTGGTGCTGTATCTATGTAGTAAGCTTGGTTCTTGTACTGTATCTATGTAGTAAGCTTGGTTCTGGTACTGTATCTGTGTAGTAAGCCTGGCTCTTGTACTGTATCTGTGTAGTAAGCTTGGTTCTTGTACTGTATCTATGTAGTAAGCTTGGTTCTTGTACTGTATCTATGTAGTAAGTTTGGTTATGTTACTGTATCTGTGTAGTAAGCTTGGTTCTGGTACTGTATCTATGTAGTAAGCTTGGTTCTTGTACTGTATCTATGTAGTAAGCTTGGTTCTTGTACTGTATCTATGTAGTAAGTTTGGTTATGTTACTGTATCTGTGTAGTAAGCTTGGTTCTTGTACTGTATCTGTGTAGTAAGCTTGGTTCTTGTACTGTATCTATGTAGTAAGCTTGGCTCTTGTACTGTATCTATGTAGTAAGTTTGGTTCTGGTACTGTATCTGTGTAGTAAGCTTGGTTCTTGTACTGTATCTATGTAGTAAGCTGGGTTCTTGTACTGTATCTATGTAGTAAGCTTGGCTCTTGTACTGTATCTATGTAGTAAGCTTGGTTCTGGTACTGTATCTATGTAGTAAGCTTGGCTCTATTACTGTATCTGTGTAGTAAGCTTGGTTCTTGTACTGTATCTGTGTAGTAAGCTTGGTTCTTGTACTGTATCTATGTAGTAAGCTTGGTTCTTGTACTGTATCTATGTAGTAAGCTTGGTTCTTGTACTGTATCTGTGTAGTAAGCTTGGTTCTTGTACTGTATCTATGTAGTAAGCTTGGTTCTTGTACTGTATCTATGTAGTAAGCTTGGTTCTTGTACTGTATCTGTGTAGTAAGCTTGGTTCTGGTACTATATCTATGTAGTAAGCTTGGTTCTTGTACTGTATCTATGTAGTAAGCTTGGTTCTGGTACTGTATCTATGTAGTAAGCTTGGTTCTTGTACTGTATCTATGTAGTAAGCTTGGTTCTTGTACTGTATCTATGTAGTAAGCTTGGCTCTTGTACTGTATCTATGTAGTAAGCTTGGCTCTTGTACTGTATCTGTGTAGTAAGCTTGGTTCTTGTACTGTATCTATGTAGTAAGCTTGGTTCTTGTACTGTATCTATGTAGTAAGCTTGGTTCTTGTACTGTATCTCTGTAGTAAGCTTGGTTCCTGTACTGTATCTGTGTAGTAAGCTTGGTTCTTGTACTGCATCTGTGTAGTAAGCTTGGTTCTTGTACTGTATCTATGTAGTAAGTTTGGTTCTGGTACTGTATCTGTGTAGTAAGCTTGGTTCTGGTACTGTATCTGTGTAGTAAGCCTGGCTCTTGTACTGTATCTGTGTAGTAAGCTTGGTTCTTGTACTGTATCTATGTAGTAAGCTTGGTTCTTGTACTGTATCTATGTAGTAAGTTTGGTTATGTTACTGTATCTGTGTAGTAAGCTTGGTTCTTGTACTGTATCTATGTAGTAAGCTTGGTTCTTGTACTGTATCTATGTAGTAAGCTTGGTTCTTGTACTGTATCTATGTAGTAAGTTTGGTTATGTTACTGTATCTGTGTAGTAAGCTTGGTTCTTGTACTGTATCTGTGTAGTAAGCTTGGTTCTTGTACTGTATCTATGTAGTAAGCTTGGCTCTTGTACTGTATCTATGTAGTAAGTTTGGTTCTGGTACTGTATCTGTGTAGTAAGCTTGGTTCTTGTACTGTATCTATGTAGTAAGCTGGGTTCTTGTACTGTATCTATGTAGTGAGCTTGGCTCTTGTACTGTATCTATGTAGTAAGCTTGGTTCTGGTACTGTATCTATGTAGTAAGCTTGGCTCTATTACTGTATCTGTGTAGTAAGCTTGGTTCTTGTACTGTATCTGTGTAGTAAGCTTGGTTCTTGTACTGTATCTATGTAGTAAGCTTGGTTCTTGTACTGTATCTATGTAGTAAGCTTGGTTCTTGTACTGTATCTGTGTAGTAAGCTTGGTTCTTGTACTGTATCTATGTAGTAAGCTTGGTTCTTGTACTGTATCTATGTAGTAAGCTTGGTTCTTGTACTGTATCTGTGTAGTAAGCTTGGTTCTGGTACTATATCTATGTAGTAAGCTTGGTTCTTGTACTGTATCTATGTAGTAAGCTTGGTTCTGGTACTGTATCTATGTAGTAAGCTTGGTTCTTGTACTGTATCTATGTAGTAAGCTTGGTTCTTGTACTGTATCTATGTAGTAAGCTTGGCTCTTGTACTGTATCTATGTAGTAAGCTTGGCTCTTGTACTGTATCTGTGTAGTAAGCTTGGTTCTTGTACTGTATCTATGTAGTAAGCTTGGTTCTTGTACTGTATCTATGTAGTAAGCTTGGTTCTTGTACTGTATCTCTGTAGTAAGCTTGGTTCCTGTACTGTATCTGTGTAGTAAGCTTGGTTCTTGTACTGTATCTGTGTAGTAAGCTTGGTTCTGGTACTGTATCTATGTAGTAAGCTTGGTTCTTGTACTGTATCTATGTTGTAAGCTTGGTTCTGGTACTGTATCTATGTAGTAAGCTTGGTTCTTGTACTGTATCTGTGTAGTAAGCTTGGTTCTTGTACTGTATCTATGTAGTAAGCTTGGTTCTTGTACTGTATCTATGTAGTAAGCTTGGCTCTTGTACTGTATCTATGTAGTAAGCTTGGTTCTTGTACTGTATCTATGTAGTAAGCTTGGTTCTTGTACTGTATCTGTGTAGTAAGCTTGGCTCTTGTACTGTATCTATGTAGTAAGCTTCGTTCTTGTACTGTATCTGTGTAGTAAGCTTGGTTCTGGTGCTGTATCTGTGTAGTAAGCTTGGTTCTGGTACTGTATCTATGTAGTAAGCTTGGTTCTGGTACTGTTTCTATGTAGTAAGCTTGGTTCTGGTACTGTATCTGTGTAGTAAGCTTGGTTCTTGTACTGTATCTGTGTAGTAAGCTTGGTTCTGGTGCTGTATCTATGTAGTAAGCTTGGTTCTTGTACTGTATCTGTGTAGTAAGCTTGGTTCTGGTACTGTATCTGTGTAGTAAGCTTGGTTCTGGTACTGTATCTGTGTAGTAAGCTTGGTTCTGGTACTGTATCTATGTAGTAAGCTTGGTTCTGGTACTGTATCTATGTAGTAAGCTTGGTTCTTGTACTGTATCTATGTAGTAAGCTTGGTTCTTGTACTGTATCTATGTAGTAAGCTTGGTTCTTGTGCTGTATCTATGTTGTACGGTTGGTTCTGGTACTGTATCTATGTAGTAAGCTTGGTTCTGGTACTGTATCTGTGTAGTAAGCTTGGTTCTGTTACTGTATCTATGTAGTAAGCTTGGTTCTGGTACTGTATGTGTGTAGTAAGCTTGGTTCTTGTACTGTATCTATGTAGTAAGCTTGGTTCTGTTACTGTATCTGTGTAGTAAGCTTGGTTCTTGTACTGTATCTGTGTAGTAAGCTTGGTTCTGTTACTGTATCTATGTAGTAAGCTTGGTTCTTGTACTGTATCTGTGTAGTAAGCTTGGTTCTTGTACTGTATCTATGTAGTAAGTTTGGCTCTTGTACTGTATCTGTGTAGTAAGCTTGGTTCTTGTACTGTATCTATGTAGTAAGCTTGGCTCTTGTACTGTATCTGTGTAGTAAGCTTGGTTCTTGTACTGTATCTGTGTAGTAAGCTTGGTTCTTGTACTGTATCTATGTAGTAAGCTTGGTTCTTGTACTGTATCTATGTAGTAAGCTTGGTTCTTGTACTGTATCTATGTAGTAAGCTTGGTTCTTGTACTGTATCTATGTAGTAAGCTTGGTTCTTGTACTGTATCTATGTAGTAAGCTTGGTTCTTGTACTGTATCTATGTAGTAAGCTTGGTTCTTGTACTGTATCTATGTAGTAAGCTTGGTTCTTGTGCTGTATCTATGTTGTACGCTTGGTTCTGGTACTGTATCTATGTAGTAAGCTTGGTTCTTGTACTGTATCTATGTAGTAAGCTTGGTTCTTGTGCTGTATCTATGTTGTACGCTTGGTTCTTGTGCTGTATCTATGTTGTACGCTTGGTTCTGGTACTGTATCTATGTAGTAAGCTTGGTTCTGGTACTGTATCTGTGTAGTATGCTTCGTTCTTGTACTGTATCTATGTAGTAAGCTTGGCTCTATTACTGTATCTGTGTAGTAAGCTTGGCTCTTGTACTGTATCTATGTAGTAAGCTTGGTTCTTGTACTGTATCTGTGTAGTAAGCTTCGTTCTTGTACTGTATCTCTGTAGTAAGCTTGGTTCTGGTGCTGTATCTATGTAGTAAGCTTGGTTCTTGTACTGTATCTGTGTAGTAAGCTTGGTTCTGGTACTGTATCTGTGTAGTAAGCTTGGTTCTGGTACTGTATCTATGTAGTAAGCTTGGTTCTTGTGCTGTGTCTATGTAGTAAGCTTGGTTCTTGTTCTGTATCTGTGTAGTAAGCTTGGTTCTTGTGCTGTGTCTATGTAGTAAGCTTGGTTCTTGTTCTGTATCTATGTAGTAAGCTTGGTTCTTGTTCTGTATCTATGTAGTAAGCTTGGTTCTGGTGCTGTATCTGTGTAGTGAGCTTGGTTCTGGTACTGTATCTGTGTAGTAAGCTTGGTTCTTGTGCTGTATCTACATATAAAGCTTGGTTCTTGTACTGTATCTGTGTAGTAAGCTTGGTTCTGGTACTGTATCTGTGTAGTAAGCTTGGTTCTTGTACTGTATCTGTGTAGTAAGCTTGGTTCTTGTACTTTATCTGTGTAGTAAGCTTGGTTCTGGTGCTGTATCTATGTAGTAAGCTTGGTTCTTGTACTGTATCTGTGTAGTAAGCTTGGTTCTTGTACTGTATCTGTGTAGTAAGCTTGGTTCTTGTACTGTATCTATGTAGTAAGCTTGGTTCTGGTGCTGTATCTGTGTAGTGAGCTTGGTTCTGGTACTGTATCTGTGTAGTAAGCTTGGTTCTTGTACTGTATCTGTGTAGTAAGCTTGGTTCTTGTGCTGTGTCTATGTAGTAAGCTTGGTTCTTGTTCTGTATCTATGTAGTAAGCTTGGTTCTTGTTCTGTATCTATGTAGTAAGCTTGGTTCTTTTACTGTATCTGTGTAGTAAGCTTGGCTCTTGTGCTGTGTCTATGTAGTAAGCTTGGTTCTTGTTCTGTATCTATGTAGTAAGCTTGGTTCTTGTTCTGTATCTATGTAGTAAGCTTGGTTCTTTTACTGTATCTGTGTAGTAAGCTTGGTTCTTGTACTGTATCTATGTAGTAAGCTTGGTTCTGGTGCTGTATCTGTGTAGTAAGCTTGGTTCTGGTACTGTATCTATGTAGTAAGCTTGGTTCTTGTACTGTATCTATGTTGTAAGCTTGGTTCTGGTACTGTATCTATGTAGTAAGCTTGGTTCTTGTACTGTATCTGTGTAGTAAGCTTGGTTCTTGTACTGTATCTATGTAGTAAGCTTGGTTCTTGTACTGTATCTATGTAGTAAGCTTGGCTCTTGTACTGTATCTATGTAGTAAGCTTGGTTCTTGTACTGTATCTATGTAGTAAGCTTGGTTCTTGTACTGTATCTGTGTAGTAAGCTTGGCTCTTGTACTGTATCTATGTAGTAAGCTTCGTTCTTGTACTGTTTCTGTGTAGTAAGCTTGGTTCTGGTACTGTATCTATGTAGTAAGCTTGGTTCTTGTACTGTATCTATGTAGTAAGCTTGGTTCTTGTACTGTATCTATGTAGTAAGCTTGGCTCTTGTACTGTATCTATGTAGTAAGCTTGGTTCTTGTACTGTATCTATGTAGTAAGCTTGGTTCTTGTACTGTATCTGTGTAGTAAGCTTGGCTCTTGTACTGTATCTATGTAGTAAGCTTCGTTCTTGTACTGTATCTGTGTAGTAAGCTTGGTTCTGGTACTGTATCTATATAGTAAGCTTGGTTCTGGTGCTGTATCTGTGTAGTAAGCTTGGTTCTGGTACTGTATCTATGTAGTAAGCTTGGTTCTGGTACTGTTTCTATGTAGTAAGCTTGGTTCTGGTACTGTATCTGTGTAGTAAGCTTGGTTCTTGTACTGTATCTGTGTAGTAAGCTTGGTTCTTGTACTGTATCTATGTAGTAAGCTTGGTTCTGGTACTGTATCTGTGTAGTAAGCTTGGCTCTTGTACTGTATCTATGTAGTAAGCTTCGTTCTTGTACTGTATCTATGTAGTAAGCTTGGTTCTTGTACTGTATCTGTGTAGTAAGCTTGGTTCTGGTACTGTATCTGTGTAGTAAGCTTGGTTCTGGTACTGTATCTATGTAGTAAGCTTGGTTCTGGTACTGTATCTATGTAGTAAGCTTGGTTCTTGTACTGTATCTATGTAGTAAGCTTGGTTCTTGTACTGTATCTATGTAGTAAGCTTGGTTCTTGTACTGTATCTATGTAGTAAGCTTGGTTCTTGTACTGTATCTATGTGGTAAGCTTGGTTCTTGTACTGTATCTATGTAGTAAGCTTGGTTCTTGTACTGTATTTATGTAGTAAGCTTGGTTCTTGTACTGTATCTATGTAGTAAGCTTGGTTCTTGTACTGTATCTATGTAGTAAGCTTGGTTCTTGTACTGTATCTATGTGGTAAGCTTGGTTCTTGTACTGTATCTATGTAGTAAGCTTGGTTCTTGTACTGTATCTATGTAGTAAGCTTGGTTCTTGTACTTTATCTATGTGGTAAGCTTGGTTCTTGTACTGTATCTGTGTAGTAAGCTTGGTTCTTGTACTGTATCTATGTAGTAAGCTTGGTTCTTGTACTGTATCTGTGTAGTAAGCTTGGTTCTTGTACTGTATCTATGTAGTAAGCTTGGTTCTTGTACTGTATCTATGTAGTAAGCTTGGTTCTTGTACTGTATCTGTGTAGTAAGCTTGGTTCTGGTACTGTATCTATGTAGTAAGCTTGGTTCTTGTACTGTATCTGTGTAGTAAGCTTGGTTCTTGTACTGTATCTGTGTAGTAAGCTTGGTTCTTGTACTGTATCTGTGTAGTAAGCTTGGTTCTTGTACTGTATCTATGTAGTAAGCTTGGTTCTGGTACTGTATCTGTGTAGTAAGCTTGGTTCTGGTACTGTATCTATGTGGTAAGCTTGGTTCTTGTACTGTATCTATGTAGTAAGCTTGTATCTTGTACTGTATCTGTGTAGTAAGCTTGGTTCTGGTACTGTATCTATGTAGTAAGCTTGGTTCTGTTACTGTATCAGTGTAGTAAGCTTGGTTCTGGTGCTGTATCTATGTAGTAAGCTTGGTTCTGTTACTGTATCTATGTAGTAAGTTTGGTTCTTGTACTGTATCTATGTAGTAAGCTTGGTTCTTGTACTGTATCTGTGTAGTGAGCTTGGTTCTGGTACTGTATCTGTGTAGTAAGCTTGGTTCTGGTGCTGTATCTATGTAGTAAGCTTGGTTCTGGTAATGTATCTGTGTAGTAAGCTTGGTTCTGGTGCTGTATCTGTGTAGTAAGCTTGGTTCTGGTACTGTATCTATTTAGTAAGCTTGGCTCTGGTGCTGTATCTATGTAGTAAGCTTGGTTCTTGTACTGTATCTGTGTAGTAAGCTTCGTTCTTGTACTGTATCTATGTAGTAAGTTTGGTTCTTGTACTGTATATATGTAGTAAGCTTGGTTCTTGTACTGTATCTGTGTAGTGAGCTTGGTTCTGGTACTGTATCTGTGTAGTAAGCTTGGTTCTGGTGCTGTATCTATGTAGTAAGCTTGGTTCTGGTGCTGTATCTATGTAGTAAGCTTGGTTCTGGTACTGTATCTATGTAGTAAGCTTGGTTCTGGTACTATATCCATGTGGTAAGCTTGGCTCTTGTACTGTATATATGTAGTAAGCTTGGTTCTTGTACTGTATCTGTGTAGTGAGCTTGGTTCTGGTACTGTATCTGTGTAGTAAGCTTGGTTCTGGTACTGTATCTATGTAGTAAGCTTGGTTCTGGTGCTGTATCTATGTAGTAAGCTTGGTTCTGGTACTGTATCTGTGTAGTAAGCTTGGTTCTGGTACTGTATCTATGTAGTAAGCTTGGTTCTGGTACTGTATCTGTGTAGTAAGCTTGGTTCTGGTGCTGTATCTATGTAGTAAGCTTGGTTCTTGTACTGTATCTATGTAGTAAGTTTGGTTCTGGTACTGTATCTGTGTAGTAAGCTTGGTTCTGGTACTGTATCTGTGTAGTAAGCCTGGCTCTTGTACTGTATCTGTGTAGTAAGCTTGGTTCTTGTACTGTATCTATGTAGTAAGCTTGGTTCTTGTACTGTATCTATGTAGTAAGCTTGGTTCTGGTACTGTATCTATGTAGTAAGCTTGGTTCTTGTACTGTATCTATGTAGTAAGCTTGGTTCTTGTACTGTATCTATGTAGTAAGTTTGGTTATGTTACTGTATCTGTGTAGTAAGCTTGGTTCTTGTACTGTATCTGTGTAGTAAGCTTGGTTCTTGTACTGTATCTATGTAGTAAGTTTGGTTCTGGTACTGTATCTGTGTAGTAAGCTTGGTTCTTGTACTGTATCTGTGTAGTAAGCTTGGTTCTTGTACTGTATCTATGTAGTAAGCTTGGCTCTTGTACTGTATCTATGTAGTAAGTTTGGTTCTGGTACTGTATCTGTGTAGTAAGCTTGGTTCTGGTACTGTATCTGTGTAGTAAGCTTGGTTCTTGTACTGTATCTATGTAGTAAGCTTGGTTCTTGTACTGTATCTATGTAGTAAGCTTGGCTCTTGTACTGTATCTATGTAGTAAGCTTGGTTCTGGTACTGTATCTATGTAGTAAGCTTGGCTCTATTAATGTATCTGTGTAGTAAGCTTGGTTCTTGTACTGTATCTGTGTAGTAAGCTTGGTTCTTGTACTGTATCTATGTAGTAAGCTTGGTTCTTGTACTGTATCTATGTAGTAAGCTTGGTTCTTGTACTGTATCTGTGTAGTAAGCTTGGTTCTGGTACTATATCTATGTAGTAAGCTTGGTTCTTGTACTGTATCTATGTAGTAAGCTTGGTTCTGGTACTGTATCTATGTAGTAAGCTTGGTTCTTGTACTGTATCTATGTAGTAAGCTTGGTTCTTGTACTGTATCTATGTAGTAAGCTTGGCTCTTGTACTGTATCTATGTAGTAAGCTTGGCTCTTGTACTGTATCTGTGTAGTAAGCTTGGTTCTTGTACTGTATCTATGTAGTAAGCTTGGTTCTTGTACTGTATCTATGTAGTAAGCTTGGTTCTTGTACTGTATCTCTGTAGTAAGCTTGGTTCCTGTACTGTATCTGTGTAGTAAGCTTGGTTCTGGTACTGTATCTATGTAGTAAGCTTGGCTCTTGTACTGTATCTGTGTAGTAAGCTTGGTTCTTGTACTGTATCTATGTAGTAAGCTTGGCTCTTGTACTGTATCTATGTAGTAAGCTTGGTTCTTGTACTGTATCTGTGTAGTAAGCTTGGTTCTTGTACTGTATCTGTGTAGTAAGCTTGGTTCTGGTACTGTATCTATGTAGTAAGCTTGGCTCTGGTGCTGTATCTGTGTAGTAAGCTTGGTTCTTGTACTGTATCTATGTAGTAAGCTTGGTTCTTGTACTGTATCTGTGTAGTAAGCTTGGTTCTTGTACTGTATCTATGTAGTAAGCTTGGTTCTTGTACTGTATCTGTGTAGTAAGCTTGGTTCTTGTACTGTATCTGTGTAGTAAGCTTGGTTCTTGTACTGTGTCTCTAGTAAGCTTGGTTCTTGTACTGTATCTATGTAGTAAGCTTGTTTCTTGTACTGTATCTATGTAGTAAGCTTGGTTCTGGTACTGTATCTGTGTAGTAAGCTTGGTTCTTGTACTGTATCTGTGTAGTAAGCTTGGTTCTTGTACTGTATCTGTGTAGTAAGCTTGGTTCTTGTACTGTGTCTCTGTAGTAAGCTTGGTTCTGGTACTGTATCTGTGTAGTAAGCTTGGTTCTTGTACTGTATCTGTGTAGTAAGCTTGGCTCTTGTACTGTATCTATGTAGTAAGCTTGGTTCTGGTACTGTATCTGTGTAGTAAGCTTGGCTCTTGTACTGTATCTGTGTAGTAAGCTTGGTTCTTGTACTGTATCTGTGTAGTAAGCTTGGTTCTTGTACTGTATCTGTGTAGTAAGCTTGGTTCTTGTACTGTATCTATGTAGTAAGCTTGGCTCTTGTACTGTATCTATGTAGTAAGCTTGGTTCTGGTACTGTATCTGTGTAGTAAGCTTGGCTCTTGTACTGTATCTGTGTAGTAAGCTTGGTTCTTGTACTGTATCTGTGTAGTAAGCTTGGTTCTTGTACTGTATCTATGTAGTAAGCTTGGCTCTTGTACTGTATCTATGTAGTAAGCTTGGTTCTGGTACTGTATCTGTGTAGTAAGCTTGGCTCTTGTACTGTATCTGTGTAGTAAGCTTGGTTCTTGTACTGTATCTGTGTAGTAAGCTTGGTTCTTGTACTGTATCTGTGTAGTAAGCTTGGTTCTTGTACTGTATCTATGTAGTAAGCTTGTTTCTTGTACTGTATCTATGTAGTAAGCTTGGTTCTGGTACTGTATCTGTGTAGTAAGCTTGGTTCTTGTACTGTATCTATGTAGTAAGCTTGGTTCTTGTACTGTATCTATATAGTAAGCTTGTTTCTTGTACTGTATCTATGTAGTAAGCTTGGTTCTTGTACTGTATCTATGTAGTAAGCTTGGTTCTGGTACTGTATCTATGTAGTAAGCTTGGTTCTTGTACTGTATCTATGTAGTAAGCTTGTTTCTTGTACTGTATCTATGTAGTAAGCTTGGTTCTTGTACTGTATCTGTGTAGAAAGCTTGTTTCTTGTACTGTATCTATGTGGTAAGCTTGGTTCTTGTACTGTATCTATGTAGTAAGCTTGGTTCTGGTACTGTATCTATGTAGTAAGCTTGGTTCTTGTACTGTATCTGTGTAGTAAGCTTGGTTCTTGTACTGTATCTGTGTAGTAAGCTTGGTTCTGGTACTGTATCTATGTAGTAAGCTTGGTTCTTGTACTGTATCTGTGTAGTAAGCTTGGTTCTGGTGCTGTATCTGTGTAGTAAGCTTGGCTCTGGTGCTGTATCTGTGTAGTAAGCTTGGTTCTGGTACTGTATCTATGTAGTAAGCTTGGTTCTTGTACTGTATCTGTGTAGTAAGCTTGGTTCTGGTGCTGTAT
>NW_027440568.1:517500-670228 GCF_031893055.1 Leptodactylus fuscus
AGATAGGAGATAGATAGATAGGAGATAGATAGATAGATAGATAGATAGATAGATAGATAGATAGATAATAGATAGATAGATAGATAGATAGATAGATAGATAGATAGGAGATAGATAGATAGATAGGAGATAGATAGATAGATAGATAGATAGATAGATAGGAGATAGATAGATAGATAGATAGATAGATAGATAGATAGATAGGAGATAGATAGATAGATAGATAGATAGATAGATAGGAGATAGATAGATAGATAGATAGATAGATAGTTGGATGTTTCGGTCCATCCTGCAGCTCAGAGACGGCTGGTCAGTGATCTCTCACAATTACTCACAGTTGATCTCCAGGTTGATCTCGTTGCTGGTCTCATTATTCAGCCAGTTGGTCGCTGTACAGGTGAAGGGCCCGCTGTGGCTCCTGGAGATGGGGCTGATGGTGAGAGTGGAGGTCGGAGGAGATTCCCCCCCAGTAATGTAATATGGAGGGTTGGAGGACACTGGAAGTCCATTCAGTCTCCAGGAGAAGGTGATGTCTGACCCCTGAGCTGTACAATAGAGAGACACCGAGTCCTGTCCTGCCCAGAGCGCTCCGGATGTGTTACTGGTCAGAGACACCGCCGAGACCGGAGCTGTGGAAAGAGCCCAGAGAAGTCACTGACCATGTCTCATAGATTCCTGCACCTCCTTGTTATTGCCCTCAGATATCAGCCACATCATTAGTATTCTCTGCTCTGTGACGTCATCACCTGAAGGTTCCTCATCTATGCAAAGATTTAGTCTAAGGAATTCTGTCCCTGGTCTGAAACCCCAAACCTTAAGTATGAGAGACGGGCGCCCTAAAGATGAGCCAGAGACTCAGCAACACCTCACCAGAGCTACAGAAACAACTGCACCAGGAGAAGATGTCTCTGACCAAACCCATCCATAGAGTCATTCCCTGCAGTCACATGATTACATTGTATATAGATCATTCTATGTGTGACGAAGAAATATACGGCTGTGGCTTGTAGACCATCGAGGGTGTGGCTCTGCTGTTGGGGTGTCTATCTCCAACGTGGAAGGTCTTGGGTTTGAGATTTGGGGGATTTCTTCTGTATTGACTTAAAGTATCAGGAATTGCCAATATAATATAATGTATGATACGATATATTATAATAGAATGTGATATAATGTAATAGAATAGAATGTAATGTGATATGATACATGATACGATATAATAGAATAGAATATGATATGATAGATGATACGATTTAATAAAATGTAATATAACATAATGTGACATAATACAGTATAAATATAATATATGATATGATATATTATAATAGAATGTAATGTGATATGATACAGTATAAATATAATATAATATATGATATGATATAATAGAATGTGATATAATGTGATACAATATAATGTAATATAATAGAATAGAATAGAATATGATACACGATACGATACGATACAATAGAATAGATCTCCACCACTCAATAGGATGAATATTTATAGTGACCACTAGATGGCGGTCTATATACTTTGTGTAATCTGATGTCTGATATTCTGATGTGGGGTCAGAATATATTCAGCAGTTCCCTTTAATTAAAGCTACATCTCTTTAAAAGGCCCCGCCCATTCCCCCTGGCTCTGCCCTTCGTGAGCCCTCCCCCTCAGTTCCTCGGCGTCTTATCTTCCGGTTGCTCACGGTATTTCATCTTATTATTAGATCTCACACCTTGAAGTCGTCACCGCCATAATCCTTGTACTTACAAGCCAGATGGACGTCCATTTTGTTACTGGTTTCTTTGCTGACCCAGTTTGAGGCCGTACATGTGAAGGGCCCGGTGTCACTAGAGGAGACGGGGTTAATGGTGAGAATCGTGTTATTTAGGGAGCGCTGGTATCGGGGGTCCTCAGGCAGGGGTGCACCGTCCAGGCTCCAGGTGTAGCTGATATCTGGACCACGAGCGGAACATTGTAGAGACACCAAATCCATTCCCGGCCACAACAGTCCTGGCGTGTTAGTGGTGAGAGTCACCGACGAGACCGGCTCTGCAAAATATGATAAAAGAGAGAGTCACCGACGAGACCGGCTCTGCAAAATACGATAAAAGAGAGTCACCGACGAGACCGGCTCTGCAAAATACGATAAAAGAGAGAGTCACCGACGAGACCGGCTCTGCAAAATACGATAAAAGAGAGAGTCACCGACGAGACCGGCTCTGCCAAAAACATAAAAGAGAGAGTCACCTACAAGACCGGCTCTGCCAAAAAGGATAAAAGAGAGAGTCACCGACGAGACCGGCTCTGCCAAAAAAGGTAAAAGAGAGAGTCACCGACGAGACCGGCTCTGCCGAAAAAGGTAAAAGAGAGAGTCACCGACGAGACCGGCTCTGCCAAAAAAGGTAAAAGAGAGAGTCACCGACGAGACCGGCTCTGCCGAAAAAGGTAAAAGAGAGAGTCACCGACGAGACCGGCTCTGCCGAAAAAGGTAAAAGAGAGAGTCACCGACGAGACCGGCTCTGCCGAAAAAGGTAAAAGAGAGAGTCACCGACGAGACCGGCTCTGCCAAAAACATAAAAGAGAGAGTCACCGACGAGACCGGCTCTGCCAAAACCAATAAAAGAGAGAGTCACCGACGAGACCGGCTCTGCCAAAACCAATAAAAGAGAGAGTCAGTGACGAGACCGGCTCTGCCAAAAATGATAAAAGAGAGAGTCACTGACGAGACCGGCTCTGCCAAAACCAATAAAAGAGAGAGTCACCGACAAGACCGGCTCTGCCAAAAAGGATAAAAGAGAGAGTCACTGAGACCAGCTCTGCCAAAAACGATAAGAGAGAGTCACCGACGAGACCGGCTCTGCCAAAAATGATAAAAGAGAGTCACCGACGAGACTGGCACTGCCAAAAACGATAAAAGAGAGTCACCGACGAGACTGGCACTGCCAAGAACAATAAAAGAGAGAGTCACCGACAAGACCGGCTCTGCCGAAAACGATAAGAGAGAGTCACCGACGAGACTGGCACTGCCAAGAACAATAAAAGAGAGAGTCACCGACAAGACCGGCTCTGCCGAAAACGATAAAAGAGAGAGTCACCGACAAGACCGGCTCTGCCAAAAACGATAAGAGAGAGTCACCGACGAGACCGGCTCTGCCAAAAATGATAAAAGAGAGAGTCACCGACAAGACCGGCTCTGCCAAAAATGATAAAAGAGAGAGTCACCGACAAGACCGGCTCTGCCAAAAACGATAAAAGAGAGAGTCACCGACAAGACCGGCTCTGCCAAAAACGATAAAAGAGAGAGTCACCGATGAGACTGGCTCTGCCAAAAACGATAAGAGAGAGTCACCGACGAGACCGGCTCTGCCAAAAATGATAAAAGAGAGAGTCACCGACAAGACCGGCTCTGCCAAAAATTATCAAAGAGAGAGTCACCGACGAGACCGGCTCTGCCAAAAACGATAAGAGATAGTGGTAATACACAAGCTTATAAACAGACATTTAGATAATGACTGTCATGTGACCTCCAGGTCTGACCGTCTCTATTTTGCCTCCCTTGTCAGAACTTCTCTATATCCATCCAGTTCTGGTAACTAGACAGGGGTAACCCTCCGGAGACTTGTTTTGCGAATATTCTCGTGGTCCGCCTGGCAGTTTCTCTTCAGACCCCAGAGAATAATATTGAGGGGCCCAGGAGGGCGCAGAAACATTGTACACTATGGTCCTCGCCCTCCCCCTCCTCATGGCATACAGTGCTCCATTTTGGTCATCTTGAGGCCTCCAGGGTGATGTCACAGACCTTGGAGGACCAATGAGGACTATAATTGGTCCCCAGCTGTCACATGGGCACCCCAACATCATGATGCTTCCGCCAAAGCCTTGTCAGGTTGGCGCACCCCACATGACCACTAAGGAGCTGTGAGGTTTCCCAGGAGTCCAGAAGAGGCTGGAGGACAATGGAGGACAACGGAGGACAACTGAGGACAACTGTGATGCATTTGCAGGGAGCCCAGGGATGAGGATGTGTTTGCACCCCCTCCCAGGATTATACTCTGGGGACTGAAGGAAGTGATTTGTGGAAGGTAAATCTGTACATTTTTGGAAACTTTATAACAAACTGGATTGTTTGATTGACAGGATTCTACAGACATGGCTTCTTTCTTCCCAAACACCCCCCTGTCCTCAGGTAGTCTGCGGTATTACAGCTCAGCCCCAGATAAGACGCAGCCAGGGCAGGCGTGGATCTCTTTTTGGAAGAAGGCAGCCATGTTTGTCTACTCCGGCACAATCCCTTTACATTGTATGTTATTGCTGCATTTGTCTTTTGCTTATGATCTACCATAAATAGAAGATTTACCATAAATAGAAGATTAAATATTCTAAAGTGGCGCCCCCTGCAGCTCGGGGCCTTGGAGAGTTGGGTTCAATTAAGACATGTGCCATTCCCATTGTCATTGGCTCCTCTTCTTCGCCACCAGGGGCAGATTGTCCTGAGGGTCATCTTCAGGTGTGGGATTGTTAGATCACAGACTAACTCCGCCTCTCCTATACGTAACCCCATAGAGCCTCATAAGTCACAGGAGACAGCGCCACCTACTGGATCCAAGGCCCCTGATTGTCCCCGCTCCATTCTGGCATCTACACTACTTAGAGGGTTACAGGTTCTCTCAGGAACATGTCTGCACTAGATTACGACCTGCCCAGGGGGTGTCATGGCTTTCCCAGCTATGGATTTGGAAGCAGTGGAGTAGACTGGACACTCACCATAGACGGCCAGCTGATAGCGCTGAATATAGGAGGTGAAGGTATCGGGATTAAACACTTTCACCTTGTATGTGCCCTCATCTTCATAGGAGACGCTCTTCAGTCTCAGGGTCCCATTTTCGAACAGCTCGCACCTCCCCGTGTACTCAGGATTGTACTGTGGAGATCTACCCGATCCAGGCAGTCTGACGATGACCGTGATCTGTCCAGCATGTCCACAGTTCCAGTCTATTCTGTACCGTGAGGGTAATGGGACAGGAATAGTGAAATCCACCGGATGTCCCAGCGTGCCATTCACCAGATCCATGGAGGTGACGGGTGTCACTGCAACTGCAACAGAACAAGCACATAGATAGAGGAGAGCTGTAATCTGATGGGTACTGTGTAGCTGCAATGTGATGGGTGCTCCAGAGCTGTAATCTGATGGGTACTAGAGCTTTCAGTCTATCATTTGCGGGCTCTGTTTCTTCCCCTCTTTCCCTTGCTGTTGGGGTTCCTCAGGGCTCGGTCCTCGGCCCCATGCTCTTTTCTCTCTACACAGCCCCCATTGGACAAACCATCACCAGATTTGGCATCAGGTACCATCTTTATGCTGATGACACCCAATTATACACATCTTCCCGTGACATCACCCCTGCACTCATACAGAACACCAGTGACTGTCTCTCTCCTGTCTCTAATATCATGTCTTCGCTCTATCTGACACTAAATCTCTCCAAGGCTGTATTCACACAGAGTAACGCCAGGTGTTTTTTGTGTTTTTTGCACATAGCGCCGCGTTAAAGCCGCATATACGCCGCGTTAACGCCGGTCAACGCCACCGCAAAATAGCGCGGCATTAATGCGGCGCTATGTGCAAAAAACACACAAAAAACGCCTGGCGTTACTCTGTGTGAATACAGCCTAAGACTGAGCTACTACTGTTTCCACCATCTAATAGATCTGTCCCTGATATATCCATTGCAGTCTCAGGCCTTACTATAACTCCTAGGCAGCATGCCCGCTGCCTCGGGGTCATGTGTGACGCAGACCTTTCCTTCACCCCTCATATTGAATCACTCGCACGTTCATGTCACCTCCACCTCAAAAACATCTCCAGAATACACCCTTTCCTTACCAGAGATACACTAAAGACACTTATTGTCTCTCTGATTCATTCTCGTCTTGACTACTGTAACTCCTTACTAATCCGTCTTCCCCTCACTAAACTCTCCCCTCTACAATCTATTCTGAATGCAGCGGCTCATCTACCAGGCTAGACGCTACAGCGAGGCCTCTGGTCTGTGCCGGTCACTACAGCGAGGCCTCCGGTCTGTGCCGGTCACTACAGCGAGGCCTCCGGTCTGTGTCGGTCACTACAGCGAGGCCTCCGGTCTGTGCCGGTCACTACAGCGAGGCCTCCGGTCTGTGCCGGTCACTACAGCGAGGCCTCCGGTCTGTGCCGGTCACTACAGCGAGGCCTCCGGTCTGTGCCGGTCACTACAGCGAGGCCTCCAGTCTGTGCCGGTCACTACAGCGAGGCCTCCGGTCTGTGCCGGTCACTACAGCGAGGCCTCCGGTCCGTGCCGGTCGCTACAGCTATGCCTCCGGTCCGTGCCGGTCGCTACAGCTATGCCTCCGGTCCGTGCCGGTCACTACAGCGAGGCCTCCGGTCCGTGCCGGTCACTACAGCGAGGCCTCCGGTCTGTGCCGGTCACTACAGCGAGGCCTCCGGACTGTGCCGGTCACTACAGCGAGGCCTCCGGTCTGTGCCGGTCGCTACAGCGAGGCCTCCGGTCTGTGCCGGTCACTACAGCGATGCCTCCGGTCTGTGCCGGTCGCTACAGCGATGCCTCCGGTCCGTGCCGGTCACTACAGCGATGCCTCCGGTCCGTGCCGGTCACTACAGCGAGGCCTCCGGTCTGTGCCGGTCACTACAGCGAGGCCTCCGGTCTGTGCCGGTCACTACAGCGAGGCCTCCGGTCTGTGCCGGTCACTACAGCGAGGCCTCCGGTCTGTGCCGGTCACTACAGCGAGGCCTCCGGTCTGTGCCGGTCACTACAGCGAGGCCTCCGGTCTGTGCCGGTCACTACAGCGAGGCCTCCGGTCTGTGCCGGTCACTACAGCGAGGCCTCCGGTCTGTGCCGGTCACTACAGCGATGCCTCCGGTCTGTGCCGGTCACTACAGCGAGGCCTCCGGTCTGTGCCGATCACTACAGCGAGGCCTCCGGTCTGTGCCGGTCACTACAGCGAGGCCTCCGGTCTGTGCCGGTCACTACAGCGAGGTCTCCGGTCTGTGCCGGTCACTACAGCGAGGCCTCCGGTCTGTGCCGGTCACTACAGCGAGGCCTCCGGACTGTGCCGGTCACTACAGCGAGGCCTCCGGCCTGTGCCGGTCACTACAGCGAGGCCTCCGGTCTGTGCCGGTCACTACAGCGAGGCCTCCGGTCTGTGCCGGTCACTACAGCGAGGCCTCCGGTCTGTGCCGGTCACTACAGCGAGGTCTCCGGTCTGTGCCGGTCACTACAGCGAGGCCTCCGGTCTGTGCCGGTCACTACAGCGAGGCCTCCGGTCTGTGACGGTCACTACAGCGAGGCCTCCGGTCTGTGCCGGTCACTACAGCGAGGCCTCCGGTCTGTGCCGGTCAATACAGCGAGGCCTCCGGTCTGTGCCGGTCACTACAGTGAGGCCTCCGGTCTGTGCCGGTCACTACAGCGAGGCCTCCGGTCTGTGCCGGTCACTACAGCGAAGCCTCCGGTCTGTGCCAGTCACTACAGCGATGCCTCCGATCTGTGCTGGTCACTACAGCGAGGCCTCCAGTCTGTGCCGGTCACTACAGCGAGGCCTCCGGTCTGTGCCGGTCACTACAGCGAGGCCTCCGGTCTGTGCCGGTCGCTACAGCAATGCCTCCGGTCCGTGCCGGTCACTACAGCGAGGCCTCCGGTCTGTGCCGGTCACTACAGCGAGGCCTCCGGTCTGTGCCGGTCACTACAGCGAGGCCTCCGGTCTGTGTCGGTCACTACAGCGAGGCCTCCGGTCTGTGCCGGTCACTACAGCGAGGCCTCCGGTCTGTGCCGGTCACTACAGCGAGGCCTCCGGTCTGTGCCGGTCACTACAGCGATGCCTCCGGTCTGTGCCGGTCACTACAGCGAGGCCTCCGGTCTGTGCCGGTCACTACAGCGAGGCCTCCGGTCTGTGCCGGTCACTACAGCGAGGCCTCCGGTCTGTGCCGGTCACTACAGCGAGGCCTCCGGTCTGTGCCGGTCACTACAGCGAGGCCTCCGGTCTGTGCCGGTCACTACAGCGAGGTCTCCGGTCTTTGCCGGTCACTACAGCGAGGCCTCCGATCTGTGCCGGTCACTACAGCGAGGCCTCCGGTCTGTGCCGGTCACTACAGCGAGGTCTCCGGTCTTTGCCGGTCACTACAGCGAGGCCTCCGATCTGTGCCGGTCACTACAGCGAGGCCTCCGGTCTGTGCCGGTCACTACAGCGAGGTCTCCGGTCTGTGCCGGTCACTACAGCGAGGCCTCCGGTCTGTGCCGGTCACTACAGCGATGCCTCCGGTCTGTGCCGGTCACTACAGCGAGGCCTCCGGTCTGTGCCAGTCACTACAGCGAGGCCTCCGGTCTGTGCCGGTCACTACAGCGAGGTCTCCGGTCTGTGCCGGTCACTACAGCGAGGCCTCCCGTCTGTGCCGGTCACTACAGCGAGGCCTCCGGTCTGTGCCGGTCAATACAGCGAGGCCTCCGGTCTGTGCCGGTCACTACAGCGAGGCCTCCGGTCTGTGCCGGTCACTACAGCGAGGCCTCCGGTCTGTGCCGGTCACTACAGCGAGGCCTCTGGTCTGTGCCGGTCACTACAGCGAGGCCTCCGGTCTGTGCCAGTCACTACAGCGAGGCCTCCGGTCCGTGCCGGTCGCTACAGCAATGCCTCCGGTCCGTGCCGGTCACTACAGCGAGGCCTCCGGTCTGTGCCGGTCACTACAGCGAGGCCTCCGGTCTGTGCCGGTCACTACAGCGAGGCCTCCGGTCCGTGCCGGTCGCTACAGCAATGCCTCCGGTCTGTGCCGGTCACTACAGCGAGGCCTCCGGTCCGTGCCGGTCACTACAGCGAGGCCTCCGGTCTGTGCCGGTCACTACAGCGAGGCCTCCGGTCTGTGCCGGTCACTACAGCAAGGCCTCCGGTCTGTGCCGGTCACTACAGCGAGGCCTCCGGTCTGTGCCGGTCAATACAGCGAGGCCTCCGGTCTGTGCCGGTCACTACAGCGAGGCCTCCGGTCCGTGCCGGTCACTACAGCGAGGCCTCCGGTCTGTGCCGGTCACTACAGCGAGGCCTCCGGTCTGTGCCGGTCACTACAGCGAGGCCTCCGGTCTGTGCCGGTCACTACAGCGAGGTCTCCGGTCTGTGCCGGTCACTACAGCGAGGCCTCCCGTCTGTGCCGGTCACTACAGCGAGGCCTCCGGTCCGTGCCGGTCACTACAGCGAGGCCTCCGGTCTGTGCCGGTCACTACAGCGAGGCCTCCGGTCTGTGCCGGTCACTACAGCGAGGCCTCCGGTCTGTGCCGGTCACTACAGCGTTGCCTCCGGTCTGTGCCAGTCACTACAGCGAGGCCTCCGGTCTGTGCCGGTCACTACAGCGAGGTCTCCGGTCTGTGCCGGTCACTACAGCGAGGCCTCCCGTCTGTGCCGGTCACTACAGCGAGGCCTCCGGTCTGTGCCGGTCACTACAGCGAGGCCTCCGGTCTGTGCCGGTCACTACAGCGAGGCCTCCGGTCTGTGCCGGTCACTACAGCGAGGCCTCCGGTCTGTGCCGGTCACTACAGTGAGGCCTCCGGTCTGTGCCGGTCACTACAGCGAGGCCTCCGGTCTGTGTCGGTCACTACAGCGAGGCCTCCGGTCTGTGCCGGTCAATACAGCGAGGCCTCCGGTCTTTGCCGGTCACTACAGCGAGGCCTCCGGTCTGTGCCGGTCACTACAGCGAGGCCTCCGGTCTGTGCCGGTCACTACAGCGAGGCCTCCGGTCTGTGCCGGTCACTACAGCGAGGCCTCCGGTCTGTGCCGGTCACTACAGCGAGGCCTCCGGTCTGTGCCGGTCACTACAGCGAGGTCTCCGGTCTGTGCCGGTCACTACAGCGAGGCCTCCGGTCTGTGCCGGTCACTACAGCGATGCCTCCGGTCTGTGCCGGTCACTACAGCGAGGCCTCCGGTCTGTGCCAGTCACTACAGCGAGGCCTCCGGTCTGTGCCGGTCACTACAGCGAGGTCTCCGGTCTGTGCCGGTCACTACAGCGAGGCCTCCCGTCTGTGCCGGTCACTACAGCGAGGCCTCCGGTCTGTGCCGGTCAATACAGCGAGGCCTCCGGTCTGTGCCGGTCAATACAGCGAGGCCTCCGGTCTGTGCCGGTCACTACAGCGAGGCCTCCGGTCTGTGCCGGTCACTACAGCGAGGCCTCCGGTCTGTGCCGGTCACTACAGCGAGGCCTCCGGTCTGTGCCGGTCACTACAGCGAGGCCTCCGGTCTGTGCCAGTCACTACAGCGAGGCCTCCGGTCCGTGCCGGTCGCTACAGCAATGCCTCCGGTCTGTGCCGGTCACTACAGCGAGGCCTCCGGTCCGTGCCGGTCACTACAGCGAGGCCTCCGGTCTGTGCCGGTCACTACAGCGAGGCCTCCGGTCCGTGCCGGTCGCTACAGCAATGCCTCCGGTCTGTGCCGGTCACTACAGCGAGGCCTCCGGTCCGTGCCGGTCACTACAGCGAGGCCTCCGGTCTGTGCCGGTCACTACAGCGAGGCCTCCGGTCTGTGCCGGTCACTACAGCAAGGCCTCCGGTCTGTGCCGGTCACTACAGCGAGGCCTCCGGTCTGTGCCGGTCAATACAGCGAGGCCTCCGGTCTGTGCCGGTCACTACAGCGAGGCCTCCGGTCTGTGCCGGTCACTACAGCGAGGCCTCCGGTCTGTGCCGGTCACTACAGCGAGGCCTCCGGTCTGTGCCGGTCACTACAGCGAGGCCTCCGGTCTGTGCCGGTCACTACAGCGAGGCCTCCGGTCTGTGCCGGTCACTACAGCGATGCCTCCGGTCTGTGCCGGTCACTACAGCGAGGCCTCCGGTCTGTGCCGGTCACTACAGCGAGGCCTCCGGTCTGTGCCGGTCACTACAGCGAGGCCTCCGGTCTGTGCCGGTCACTACAGCGAGGTCTCCGGTCTGTGCCGGTCACTACAGCGAGGCCTCCGATCTGTGCCGGTCACTACAGCGAGGCCTCCGGTCTGTGCCGGTCACTACAGCGAGGTCTCCGGTCTGTGCCGGTCACTACAGCGAGGCCTCCGGTCTGTGCCGGTCACTACAGCGAGGCCTCCGGTCTGTGCCGGTCACTACAGCGAGGTCTCCGGTCTGTGCCGGTCACTACAGCGAGGCCTCCCGTCTGTGCCGGTCACTACAGCGAGGCCTCCGGTCTGTGCCGGTCAATACAGCGAGGCCTCCGGTCTGTGCCGGTCACTACAGCGAGGCCTCCGGTCTGTGCCGGTCACTACAGCGAGGCCTCCGGTCTGTGCCGGTCACTACAGCGAGGCCTCCGGTCTGTGCCGGTCACTACAGCGAGGCCTCCGGTCTGTGCCAGTCACTACAGCGAGGCCTCCGGTCTGTGCCGGTCACTACAGCGAGGTCTCCGGTCTGTGCCGGTCACTACAGCGAGGCCTCCCGTCTGTGCCGGTCACTACAGCGAGGCCTCCGGTCTGTGCCGGTCAATACAGCGAGGCCTCCGGTCTGTGCCGGTCACTACAGCGAGGCCTCCGGTCTGTGCCGGTCACTACAGCGAGGCCTCCGGTCTGTGCCGGTCACTACAGCGAGGCCTCTGGTCTGTGCCGGTCACTACAGCGAGGCCTCCGGTCTGTGCCAGTCACTACAGCGAGGCCTCCGGTCCGTGCCGGTCGCTACAGCAATGCCTCCGGTCCGTGCCGGTCACTACAGCGAGGCCTCCGGTCTGTGCCGGTCACTACAGCGAGGCCTCCGGTCTGTGCCGGTCACTACAGCGAGGCCTCCGGTCCGTGCCGGTCGCTACAGCAATGCCTCCGGTCTGTGCCGGTCACTACAGCGAGGCCTCCGGTCCGTGCCGGTCACTACAGCGAGGCCTCCGGTCTGTGCCGGTCACTACAGCGAGGCCTCCGGTCTGTGCCGGTCACTACAGCAAGGCCTCCGGTCTGTGCCGGTCACTACAGCGAGGCCTCCGGTCTGTGCCGGTCAATACAGCGAGGCCTCCGGTCTGTGCCGGTCACTACAGCGAGGCCTCCGGTCCGTGCCGGTCACTACAGCGAGGCCTCCGGTCTGTGCCGGTCACTACAGCGAGGCCTCCGGTCTGTGCCGGTCACTACAGCGAGGCCTCCGGTCTGTGCCGGTCACTACAGCGAGGTCTCCGGTCTGTGCCGGTCACTACAGCGAGGCCTCCCGTCTGTGCCGGTCACTACAGCGAGGCCTCCGGTCCGTGCCGGTCACTACAGCGAGGCCTCCGGTCTGTGCCGGTCACTACAGCGAGGCCTCCGGTCTGTGCCGGTCACTACAGCGAGGCCTCCGGTCTGTGCCGGTCACTACAGCGTTGCCTCCGGTCTGTGCCAGTCACTACAGCGAGGCCTCCGGTCTGTGCCGGTCACTACAGCGAGGTCTCCGGTCTGTGCCGGTCACTACAGCGAGGCCTCCCGTCTGTGCCGGTCACTACAGCGAGGCCTCCGGTCTGTGCCGGTCACTACAGCGAGGCCTCCGGTCTGTGCCGGTCACTACAGCGAGGCCTCCGGTCTGTGCCGGTCACTACAGCGAGGCCTCCGGTCTGTGCCGGTCACTACAGTGAGGCCTCCGGTCTGTGCCGGTCACTACAGCGAGGCCTCCGGTCTGTGTCGGTCACTACAGCGAGGCCTCCGGTCTGTGCCGGTCAATACAGCGAGGCCTCCGGTCTTTGCCGGTCACTACAGCGAGGCCTCCGGTCTGTGCCGGTCACTACAGCGATGCCTCCGGTCTGTGCCGGTCACTACAGCGAGGCCTCCGGTCTGTGCCTGTCACTACAGCGAGGCCTCCGGTCTGTGCCGGTCACTACAGCGAGGCCTCCGGTCTGTGCCGGTCACTACAGCGAGGCCTCCGGTCTGTGCCGGTCACTACAGCGAGGCCTCCGGTCTGTGCCGGTCACTACAGCGAGGTCTCCGGTCTGTGCCGGTCACTACAGCGAGGCCTCCGGTCTGTGCCGGTCACTACAGCGATGCCTCCGGTCTGTGCCGGTCACTACAGCGAGGCCTCCGGTCTGTGCCAGTCACTACAGCGAGGCCTCCGGTCTGTGCCGGTCACTACAGCGAGGTCTCCGGTCTGTGCCGGTCACTACAGCGAGGCCTCCCGTCTGTGCCGGTCACTACAGCGAGGCCTCCGGTCTGTGCCGGTCAATACAGCGAGGCCTCCGGTCTGTGCCGGTCAATACAGCGAGGCCTCCGGTCTGTGCCGGTCACTACAGCGAGGCCTCCGGTCTGTGCCGGTCACTACAGCGAGGCCTCCGGTCTGTGCCGGTCACTACAGCGAGGCCTCCGGTCTGTGCCGGTCACTACAGCGAGGCCTCCGGTCTGTGCCAGTCACTACAGCGAGGCCTCCGGTCCGTGCCGGTCGCTACAGCAATGCCTCCGGTCTGTGCCGGTCACTACAGCGAGGCCTCCGGTCCGTGCCGGTCACTACAGCGAGGCCTCCGGTCTGTGCCGGTCACTACAGCGAGGCCTCCGGTCCGTGCCGGTCACTACAGCGAGGCCTCCGGTCTGTGCCGGTCACTACAGCGAGGCCTCCGGTCCGTGCCGGTCGCTACAGCAATGCCTCCGGTCTGTGCCGGTCACTACAGCGAGGCCTCCGGTCTGTGCCGGTCACTACAGCGAGGCCTCCGGTCTGTGCCGGTCACTACAGCAAGGCCTCCGGTCTGTGCCGGTCACTACAGCGAGGCCTCCGGTCTGTGCCGGTCAATACAGCGAGGCCTCCGGTCTGTGCCGGTCACTACAGCGAGGCCTCCGGTCTGTGCCGGTCACTACAGCGAGGCCTCCGGTCTGTGCCGGTCACTACAGCGAGGCCTCCGGTCTGTGCCGGTCACTACAGCGAGGCCTCCGGTCTGTGCCGGTCACTACAGCGAGGCCTCCGGTCTGTGCCGGTCACTACAGCGATGCCTCCGGTCTGTGCCGGTCACTACAGCGAGGCCTCCGGTCTGTGCCGGTCACTACAGCGAGGCCTCCGGTCTGTGCCGGTCACTACAGCGAGGCCTCCGGTCTGTGCCGGTCACTACAGCGAGGTCTCCGGTCTGTGCCGGTCACTACAGCGAGGCCTCCGATCTGTGCCGGTCACTACAGCGAGGCCTCCGGTCTGTGCCGGTCACTACAGCGAGGTCTCCGGTCTGTGCCGGTCACTACAGCGAGGCCTCCGGTCTGTGCCGGTCACTACAGCGAGGCCTCCGGTCTGTGCCGGTCACTACAGCGAGGTCTCCGGTCTGTGCCGGTCACTACAGCGAGGCCTCCCGTCTGTGCCGGTCACTACAGCGAGGCCTCCGGTCTGTGCCGGTCAATACAGCGAGGCCTCCGGTCTGTGCCGGTCACTACAGCGAGGCCTCCGGTCTGTGCCGGTCACTACAGCGAGGCCTCCGGTCTGTGCCGGTCACTACAGCGAGGCCTCCGGTCTGTGCCGGTCACTACAGCGAGGCCTCCGGTCTGTGCCAGTCACTACAGCGAGGCCTCCGGTCCGTGCCGGTCGCTACAGCAATGCCTCCGGTCTGTGCCGGTCACTACAGCGAGGCCTCCGGTCCGTGCCGGTCACTACAGCGAGGCCTCCGGTCTGTGCCGGTCACTACAGCGAGGCCTCCGGTCCGTGCCGGTCGCTACAGCCATGCCTCCGGTCTGTGCCGGTCACTACAGCGAGGCCTCCGGTCCGTGCCGGTCGCTACAGCGAGGCCTCCGGTCTGTGCCGGTCACTACAGCGAGGCCTCCGGTCTGTGCCGGTCACTACAGCAAGGCCTCCGGTCTGTGCCGGTCACTACAGCGAGGCCTCCGGTCTGTGCCGGTCAATACAGCGAGGCCTCCGGTCTGTGCCGGTCACTACAGCGAGGCCTCCGGTCCGTGCCGGTCACTACAGCGAGGCCTCCGGTCTGTGCCGGTCACTACAGCGAGGCCTCCGGTCTGTGCCGGTCACTACAGCGAGGCCTCCGGTCTGTGCCGGTCACTACAGCGAGGCCGCCGGTCTGTGCCGGTCACTACAGCGAGGCCTCCGGTCCGTGCCAGTCACTACAGCGAGGCCTCCGGTCCGTGCCGGTCGCTACAGCAATGCCTCCGGTCTGTGCCGGTCACTACAGCGAGGCCTCCGGTCCGTGCCGGTCACTACAGCGAGGCCTCCGGTCTGTGCCGGTCACTACAGCGAGGCCTCCGGTCCGTGCCGGTCGCTACAGCAATGCCTCCTGTCTGTGCCGGTCACTACAGCGAGGCCTCCGGTCCGTGCCGGTCACTACAGCGAGGCCTCCGGTCTGTGCCGGTCACTACAGCGAGGCCTCCGGTCTGTGCCGGTCACTACAGCGAGGCCTCCGGTCTGTGCCGGTCAATACAGCGAGGCCTCCGGTCTGTGCCGGTCAATACAGCGAGGCCTCCGGTCTGTGCCGGTCACTACAGCGAGGCCTCCGGTCTGTGCCGGTCACTACAGCGAGGCCTCCGGTCTGTGCCGGTCACTACAGCGAGACCTCCGGTCTGTGCCGGTCACTACAGCGAGGCCTCCGGTCTGTGCCGGTCGCTACAGCGAGGCCTCCGGTCTGTGCCGGTCGCTACAGCGAGGCCTCCGGTCTGTGCCGGTCCCTACAGCGAGGCCTCCGGTCCGTGCCGGTCACTACAGCGAGGCCTCTGGTCTGTGCCGGTCACTACAGCGAGGCCTCCGGTCCGTGCCGGTCGCTACAGCAATGCCTCCGGTCCGTGCCGGTCACTACAGCGAGGCCTCCGGTCTGTGCCGGTCACTACAGCGAGGTCTCCGGTCTGTGCCGGTCACTACAGCGAGGCCTCCGGTCTGTGCCGGTCACTACAGCGAGGCCTCCGGTCTGTGCCGGTCACTACAGCGAGGCCTCCGGTCTGTGTCGGTCACTACAGCGAGGCCTCCGGTCTGTGCCGGTCACTACAGCGAGGCCTCCGGTCCGTGCCGGTCACTACAGCGAGGCCTCCGGTCTGTGCCGGTCACTACAGCGAGGCCTCCGGTCCGTGCCGGTCACTACAGCGAGGCCTCCGGTCCGTGCCGGTCACTACAGCGAGGCCTCCGGTCTGTGCCGGTCACTACAGCGAGGCCTCCGGTCCGTGCCGGTCACTACAGCGAGGCCTCCGGTCTGTGCCAGTCACTACAGCGAGGCCTCCGGTCTGTGCCGGTCACTACAGCGAGGCCTCCGGTCTGTGCCGGTCACTACAGCGAGGCCTCTGGTCTGTGCCAGTCACTACAGCGAGGCCTCCGGTCTGTGCCGGTCACTACAGCGAGGCCTCCGGTCTGTGCCGGTCACTACAGCGAGGCCTCCGGTCTGTGCCGGTCACTACAGCGAGGTCTCCGGTCTGTGCCGGTCACTACAGCGAGGCCTCCGGTCCGTGCCGGTCACTACAGCGAGGCCTCCGGTCTGTGCCAGTCACTACAGCGAGGCCTCCGGTCTGTGCCGGTCACTACAGCGAGGCCTCCGGTCTGTGCCGGTCACTACAGCGAGGCCTCCGGTCTGTGCCGGTCACTACAGCGAGGCCTCCGGTCTGTGCCGGTCACTACAGTGAGGCCTCCGGTCTGTGCTGGTCACTATAGGGAGGCCACCCCCCCGCTACCTCCTATATCCCCCTGTTACCTCCTATATCACCCCCGATACCCCCTATATCCCCCCGTTACCTCCTATATCCCCCCCTGTTACCTCCTATATCCCCCCCTGTTACCTTCTATATCCCCCCCTGTTACCTCCTATATCACCCCCTGTTACCTCCTATCACCCCCCCTGATACCTCCTATATCCCCCCCTGTTACCTCCTATATCATCCCCTGCTACCTCCTATATCCCCCCCTGTTACCTCCTATATCCCCCCCTGTTCCCTCCTATATCACCCCCTGATACCTCCTATATCCCCCCCTGTTACCTCCTATATCACCCCCTGTTACCTCCTATCACCCCCCCTGATACCCCCTATATCCCCCCCTGTTACCTCCTATATCCCCCCCCCTGTTACCTCCTATATCCCCCCCTGTTACCTCCTATATCCCCCCCTGTTACCTCCTATATCACCCCCTGCTACCTCCTATATCACCCCCTGATACCCCCTATATCCCCCCCTGTTACCTCCTATATCCCCCCCCTGTTACCTCCTATATCCCCCCTGTTAACTCCTATATCACCCCCTGATACCCCCTATATCCCCCCCTGTTACCTCCTATCACCCCCCCTGATACCCCCTATATCCCCCCTGTTACCTCCTATATCCCCCCCTGTTACCTCCTATATCTCCCCCCTGTTACCTCCTATCACCCCCCCTGATACCCCCTATATCCCCCCTGTTACCTCCTATATCACCCCCTGTTACCTCCTATCACCCCCCCTGATACCCCCTATATCCCCCCCTATTACCTCCTATATCCCCCCCTGTTACCTCCTATATCCCCCCTGTTACCCCCTATATCACCCCCTGTTACCTCCTATCACCCCCCCTGATACCCCCTATATCCCCCCCTGTTACCTCCTATATCCCCCCTGTTACCTCCTATATCCCCCCCTGTTACCTCCTATATCTCCCCCCTGTTACCTCCTATCACCCCCCCTCATACCCCCTATATCCCCCCCTGTTACCTCCTATATCACCCCCTGTTACCTCCTATCACCCCCCCTGATACCCCCTATATCCCCCCCTATTACCCCCTATATCCCCCCCTGTTACCTCCTATATCACCCCCTGTTACCTCCTATCACCCCCCCTGATACCCCCTATATCCCCCCCTGTTACCTCCTATATCTCCCCCCTGTTACCTCCTATCACCCCCCCTGATACCCCCTATATCCCCCCCTGTTACCTCCTATATCCCCCCTGTTACCCCCTATATCACCCCCTGTTACCTCCTATCACCCCCCCTGATACCCCCTATATCCCCCCCTGTTACCTCCTATATCACCCCCTGTTACCTCCTATCACCCCCCCTGATACCCCCTATATCCCCCCCCTGTTACCCCCTATATCACCCCCTCTACCTCATAGATTGTAAGCTCTTGTGAGCAGCCCCTCAGCCCCATTGTGTGACTTGTCTGTCTCCCTGTCTCTTTCTGTCTGTACTTGATCCCTACATTTTGTACAGCGCTGCGGAGTATGTTGGTGCTATGTATATAACATGTATTATTATCTTATGGCTACCTCAGAGCTGTAATCTGGTGGCTGCTCGGGGCAGAATCTCTTATACCTTCTCTTTCCTCGGAGACATGTGGTCAGGTGACTAAGTATTTGCCCCCACCTCTGCGATCCCCTGACGCCCCAGGAGTAAACAGCTGACAAGTCACATTTTGGTATGAAGAGTGACCAGGAAGTGGAGAGACCGAGAAGCACCAGGAGACGTCCGCCATCACACCCTCCAATCCCTCCAATCCCTCCACTAAACCTTCCAGAATGTTCTACGCTATTAACCCCTCAGGCTCTGGCACATCTGTTCGGTGCAGATTCCATCCAGTCCTATGTAATGACGGACACTACGATGGATATTACAGCCAATGGGATCTGCTGGGATCTGTTGGTGTCCGTCCTATGGTGGATCCTTCCCTTATAATGAACATCAAAGATCTGAACACGGCCCAAGTGGATCAGCCCCTGGGTGTAGGACCATATGTGGACTATATGGAGGAGTCCTTACCTGACGCCACCAGAAGGGCCATGACCAGGAGGGTGAAGGGTGCTCTCCCCATTATCGGTGACCACAAGCCGTGTCTGTGTCTTCGCACCCAGGGCTCCGCTCGCAGTTTGTCTGCATTCACACTCTGCAGTCTGAGGATTAGGACTTGGAATTAATTTTTCCATTAAAACATTAGATTGTGACGTCCCGAGATCTCTGCCAGAAACACACCTCAAGTATTAACTGCAGGGCACGTCCAGCTAAAGCGTGTACACACGCCAACGCCCCTGCACGTGAGCAGGCTGGAGCAGATCCAGGGACACGTCACAGAGGAGAGGTCACCTGGGCAGGACCGAGGGGTGAGAGACACGGCGCTCCCTAACCAGACCCATGTCCCATCCATGTACAGGGACTGTATCCATAGTAACACACGTGTGCACACCAACAGACATGGACAGGGACTCCATCCATAGTAACACGCGTGTGCACACCGACAGACATGGACAGGGACTCTATCCATAGTAACACACGTGTGCACACCAACAGACATGTACAGGGACTCTATCCATAGTAACACGCGTGTGCACACCGACAGACATGTACAGGGACTCCATCCATAGTAACACGCATGTGCAAACTGAAAGACATGTACAGGGACTCCATCCACAGTAACACGCGTGTGCACACCGACAAACATCTACAGGGACTGTATCCATAGTACCACACGTGTGCACACCAACAGACATGTACAGGGACTCTATCCATAGTAACACATGTGTGCACACCGACAGACATGTACAGGGACTGTATCCATAGTAACACACGTGTGCACACCAACAGACATGGACAGGGACTCCATCCATAAAACACACGTGTGCACACCGACAGACATGGACAGGGACTCTATCCATAGTAACACACGTGTGCACACCAACAGACATGTACAGGGACTGTATCCATAGTAAAACGCGTGTGCACACCAACAGACATGGACAGGGACTCCATCCATAGTAACACACGTGTGCACACCGACAGACATGTACAGGGACTGTATCCATAGTAACATGTGTGTGTACACCGACAGACATGTACAGGGACTGTATCCATAGTAACATGCGTGTGCACACCGACAGACATGGACAGGGACTCTATCCATAGTAACATGCGTGTGCACACCGACAAACATGTACAGGGACTGTATCCATAGTAACACACGTGTGCACACCAACAGACATGGACAGGGACTCCATCCATAGTAAAACGCGTGTGCACACCGACAGACATGGACAGGGACTCCATCCATAGTAACACGCGTGTGCACACCGACAGACATGGACAGGGACTGTATCCATAGTAACACACGTGAGCACACCAACAGACATGTACAGGGACTGTATCCATAGTAACACGCGTGTGCACACCAACAGACATGGACAGGGACTCCATCCATAGTAACACACGTGTGTACACCGACAGACATGTACAGGGACTGTATCCATAGTAACACACGTGTGCACACCGACAGACATGTACAGGGACTGTATCCATAGTAACATGCGTGTGCACACCGACAAACATGTACAGGGACTGTATCCATAGTACCACACGTGTGCACACCAACAGACATGTACAGGGACTGTATCCATAGTAACACGCGTGTACACACCAACAGACATGTACAGGGACTGTACCCATAGTAACACGCGTGTGCACACCGACAGACATGGACAGGGACTGTATCCATAGTAACACGCGTGTGCACACCAACAGACATGGACAGGGACTGTATCCATAGTAACACGCGTGTGCACACCAACAGACATGTACAGGGACTCTATCCATAGTAACACATGTGTGCACACCGACAGACATGTACAGGGACTGTATCCATAGTAACACGCGTGTGCACACCAACAGACATGGACAGGGACTGTATCCATAGTAACACGCGTGTGCACACCAACAGACATGTACAGGGACTCTATCCATAGTAACACATGTGTGCACACCGACAGACATGTACAGGGACTGTATCCATAGTAACACGCGTGTGCACACCAACAGATGTGTACAGGGACTGTATCCATAGTAACACGCGTGTGCACACCGACAGACATGTACAGGGACTCCATCCATAGTAACACGCGTGTGCACACCGACAGACATGTACAGGAACTCTATCCATAGTAACACGCGTGTGCACACCGACAGACATGTACAGGGACTCTATCCATAGTAACACGCGTGTGCACACCAACAGACTTGTACAGGGACTGTATCCATAGTACCACACGTGTGCACACCAACAGACATGTACAGGGACTGTATCCATAGTAACACGCGTGTGCACACCAACAGACATGTACAGGGACTCTATCCATAGTAAAACATGTGTGCACACCGACAGACATGTACAGGGACTGTATCCATAGTAACACGTGTGTGCACACCAACAGACATGAGCAGGGACTGTATCCATAGTAACACGCGTGTGCACACCGACAGACATGGACAGGGACTCTATCCATAGTAACACGTGTGTGCACACCGACAGACATGTACAGTGACTGTATCCATAGTAACACATATGTGCACACCGACAAACATGTACAGGGATTGTATCCATAGTACCACACGTGTGCACACCAACAGACATGTACAGGGACTCTATCCATAGTAACATGCGTGTGCACACCAACAGACATGTACAGGGACTCTATCCATAGTAACACGTGTGTGCACATTGACATC
The DNA here is from genome assembly GCF_031893055.1 of Leptodactylus fuscus. NCBI lineage: Eukaryota > Metazoa > Chordata > Amphibia > Anura > Leptodactylidae > Leptodactylus > Leptodactylus fuscus. Next base: position 538,839 of record NW_027440568.1, read on the forward strand.
CACATACAGGTGTGCACTGAACTCTATCCATAGTAACATGCGTGTGCACACCAACATCCACATACAGGTGTTCAGTAGACTCCATCCATAGTAACACGCGTGTGCACACTGACAGACATGTACAGGGACTCCATCCACAGTAACACGCGTGTGCACACCGACAAACATGTACAGGGACTGTATCCATAGTACCACACGTGTGCACACCAACAGACATGTACAGGGACTGTATCCATAGTAACACGCGTGTGCACACCGAAATCCATGTACATGAACTCTATCCATAGTAACACGCATGTGCACACCGACAGACATGTACAGGGACTCTATCCATAGTAACATGCGTGTGCACACCAACAGACATGTACAGGGACTGTATCCATAGTAACACGCGTGTGCACACCAACAGACATGGACAGGGACTCCATCCATAGTAACACACGTGTGCACACCGACAGACATGTACAGGGACTGTATCCATAGTAACATGTGTGTGTACACCGACAGACATGTACAGGGACTGTATCCATAGTAACATGCGTGTGCACACCGACAGACATGGACAGGGACTCTATCCATAGTAACATGCGTGTGCACACCGACAAACATGTACAGGGACTGTATCCATAGTAACACACGTGTGCACACCAACAGACATGGACAGGGACTCCATCCATAGTAACACGCGTGTGCACACCGACAGACATGGACAGGGACTCCATCCATAGTAACACGCGTGTGCACACCGACAGACATGGACAGGGACTCTATCCATAGTAACACACGTGTGCACACCAACAGACATGTACAGGGACTGTATCCATAGTAACACGCGTGTGCACACCAACAGACATGGACAGGGACTCCATCCATAGTAACACACGTGTGTACACCGACAGACATGTACAGGGACTGTATCCATAGTAACACACGTGTGCACACCGACAGACATGTACAGGGACTGTATCCATAGTAACATGCGTGTGCACACCGACAAACATGTACAGGGACTGTATCCATAGTACCACACGTGTGCACACCAACAGACATGTACAGGGACTGTATCCATAGTAACACGCGTGTACACACCAACAGACATGTACAGGGACTGTACCCATAGTAACACGCGTGTGCACACCGACAGACATGGACAGGGACTGTATCCATAGTAACACGCGTGTGCACACCAACAGACATGGACAGGGACTGTATCCATAGTAACACGCGTGTGCACACCAACAGACATGTACAGGGACTCTATCCATAGTAACACATGTGTGCACACCGACAGACATGTACAGGGACTGTATCCATAGTAACACGCGTGTGCACACCAACAGACATGGACAGGGACTGTATCCATAGTAACACGCGTGTGCACACCAACAGACATGTACAGGGACTCTATCCATAGTAACACTTGTGTGCACATTGACATCCACATACAGGTGTTCAGTAGACTCCATCCATAGTAACACGCGTGTGCACACTGACAGACATGTACAGGGACTCTATCCATAGTAACACATGTGTGCACACCGACAGACATGTACAGGGACTGTATCCATAGTAACACGCGTGTGCACACCAACAGATGTGTACAGGGACTGTATCCATAGTAACACGCGTGTGCACACCGACAGACATGTACAGGGACTCCATCCATAGTAACACGCATGTGCACACTGACAGACATGTACAGGAACTCTATCCATAGTAACACGCGTGTGCACACCGACAGACATGTACAGGGACTCTATCCATAGTAACACGCGTGTGCACACCGACAGACATGTACAGGGACTGTATCCATAGTACCACACGTGTGCACACCAACAGACATGTACAGGGACTGTATCCATAGTAACACGCGTGTGCACACCGACAGACATGTACAGGGACTGTATCCATAGTAACACGTGTGTGCACACCAACAGACATGAGCAGGGACTGTATCCATAGTAACACGCGTGTGCACACCGACAGACATGTACAGGGACTGTATCCATAGTAACACATATGTGCACACCGACAAACATGTACAGGGATTGTATCCATAGTAACACGCGTGTGCACACCGACAGACATGTACAGGGACTCTATCCATAGTAACACGTGTGTGCACATTGACATCCACATACAGGTGTGCACTGAACTCTATCCATAGTAACATGCGTGTGCACACCAACATCCACATACAGGTGTTCAGTAGACTCCATCCATAGTAACACGCGTGTGCACACTGACAGACATGTACAGGGACTCCATCCACAGTAACACGCGTGTGCACACCGACAAACATGTACAGGGACTGTATCCATAGTACCACACGTGTGCACACCAACAGACATGTACAGGGACTGTATCCATAGTAACACGCGTGTGCACACCGAAATCCATGTACATGAACTCTATCCATAGTAACACGCATGTGCACACCGACAGACATGTACAGGGACTCTATCCATAGTAACACACGTGCACACCGACAGACACATACAGGTGTGCACCGGACTCTATCCATAGTAACATGCGTGTGCACACCAACAGACATGTACAGGGACTCTATCCATAGTAACACGCGTGTGCACACTGACAGACATGTACAGGGACTCCATCCACAGTAACACGCGTGTGCACACCGACAAACATGTACAGGGACTGTATCCATAGTACCACACGTGTGCACACCAACAGACATGTACAGGGACTGTATCCATAGTAACACACGTGTGCACACCAACAGACATGTACAGGGACTCTATCCATAGTAACACACGTGTGCACACCGACAGACACGTACAGGGACTGTATCCATAGTAACACGCGTGTGCACACCAACAGACATGGACAGGGACTGTATCCATAGTAACACACGTGTGCACACCGACAGACATGGACAGGGACTCTATCCATAGTAAGACGCGTGTGCACACCGACAGACGTGTAAAGGGACTGTACCCATAGTAACACGCGTGTGCACACCGACAGACATGTAAAGGGACTCCATCCATAGTAACACGCGTGTGCACAACAACAGACATGTACAGGGACTCCATCCATAGTAACACGCGTGTGCACACCGAAAGACACGTACAGGGACTCCATCCATAGTAACACGCGTGTGCACACCAACAGACATGTACAGGGACTCCATCCATAGTAACACGTGTGTGCACACCGACATCCATGTACAGGGACTCTATCCATAGTAACACGCGTGTGCACACCGACAGACATGTACAGGGACTCCATCCATAGTAACACGCGTGTGCACACCGACAGACATGTACAGGGCCTGTATCCATAGTAACACACGTGTGCACACCGACACCCATGTACAGGAACTCTATCCATAGTAACACGCATGTGCACACCGACAGACATGGACAGGGACTGTATCCATAGTAACACACGTGTGCACACCGACAGACATGGACAGGGACTCTATCCATAGTAACACGCGTGTGCACACCGACAGACATGTACAGGGACTGTACCCATAGTAACACGCGTGTGCACACCGACAGACATGTAAAGGGACTCCATCCATAGTAACACGCGTGTGCACACCGACAGACATGTACAGGGACTCCATCCATAGTAACACGCGTGTGTACACCGACAGACATGTACAGGGCCTGTATCCATAGTAACATGCAAGTGCACACCGACAGACATGTACAGGGACTGTATCCATAGTAACACACGTGTGCACACTGACACCCATGTACAGGAACTCTATCCATAGTAACACGCATGTGCAAACTGAAAGACATGTACAGGGACTGTATCCATAGTAACATGCGTGTGCACACCGACAGACATGTACAGGGACTCCATCCATAGTAACACGCGTGTGCACACCGACATCCATGTACAGGAACTCTATCCATAGTAACACGCGTGTGCACACCGACAGACATGTACAGGGACTCCATCCATAGTAACACGCGTGTGCACACCGACATCCATGTACAGGAACTCTATCCATAGTAACACGCATGTGCACACCGACAGACATGTACAGGGACTCTATCCATAGTAACACACGTGCACACCGACAGACACATACAGGTGTGCACCGGACTCTATCCATAGTAACATGCGTGTGCACACCAACAGACATGTACAGGGACTCTATCCATAGTAACACGCGTGTGCACACTGACAGACATGTACAGGGACTCCATCCACAGTAACACGCGTGTGCACACCGACAAACATCTACAGGGACTGTATCCATAGTAACACATGTGTGCACACCGACAGACATGTACAGGGACTGTATCCATAGTAACACGCGTGTGCACACCAACAGACATGGACAGGGACTGTATCCATAGTAACACACGTGTGCACACCGACAGACATGGACAGGGACTCTATCCATAGTAACACACGTGTGCACACCGACAGACATGTACAGGGACTGTATCCATAGTAACACGCGTGTGCACACCAACAGACATGGACAGGGACTGTATCCATAGTAACACACGTGTGCACACCGACAGACATGGACAGGGACTCTATCCATAGTAACACACGTGTGCACACCGACAGACATGTACAGGGACTGTACCCATAGTAACACGCGTGTGCACACCGACAGACATGTAAAGGGACTCCATCCATAGTAACACGCGTGTGCACAACAACAGACATGTACAGGGACTCCATCCATAGTAACACGCGTGTGCACACCGAAAGACAGGGACTCCATCCATAGTAACACGCGTGTGCACACCAACAGACATGTACAGGGACTCCATCCATAGTAACACGTGTGTGCACACCGACATCCATGTACAGGGACTCTATCCATATTAACATGCGTGTGCACACCGACAGACATGTACAGGGACTCCATCCATAGTAACACGCGTGTGCACACCGACAGACATGTACAGGGCCTGTATCCATAGTAACACACGTGTGCACACCGACACCCATGTACAGGAACTCTATCCATAGTAACACGCATGTGCACACCGACAGACATGTACAGGGACTCCATCCATAGTAACACGCGTGTGCACACCGACATCCATGTACAGGAACTCTATCCATAGTAACACGCGTGTGCACACCGACAGACATGTACAGGGACTCCATCCATAGTAACACGCATGTGCAAACTGAAAGACATGTACAGGGACTCCATCCACAGTAACACGCGTGTGCACACCGACAAACATCTACAGGGACTGTATCCATAGTACCACACGTGTGCACACCAACAGACATGTACAGGGACTCTATCCATAGTAACACATGTGTGCACACCGACAGACATGTACAGGGACTGTATCCATAGTAACACGCGTGTGCACACCAACAGACATGGACAGGGACTGTATCCATAGTAACACACGTGTGCACACCAACAGACATGGACAGGGACTCCATCCATAGTAACACGCGTGTGCACACCGACAGACATGGACAGGGACTCTATCCATAGTAACACACGTGTGCACACCAACAGACATGTACAGGGACTGTATCCATAGTAACACGCGTGTGCACACCAACAGACATGGACAGGGACTCCATCCATAGTAACACACGTGTGTACACCGACAGACATGTACAGGGACTGTATCCATAGTAACACACGTGTGCACACCGACAGACATGTACAGGGACTGTATCCATAGTAACATGCGTGTGCACACCGACAAACATGTACAGGGACTGTATCCATAGTACCACACGTGTGCACACCAACAGACATGTACAGGGACTGTATCCATAGTAACAAGCGTGTACACACCAACAGACATGTACAGGGACTGTACCCATAGTAACACGCGTGTGCACACCGACAGACATGGACAGGGACTGTATCCATAGTAACACGCGTGTGCACACCAACAGACATGGACAGGGACTGTATCCATAGTAACACGCGTGTGCACACCAACAGACACGTACAGGGACTCTATCCATAGTAACACATGTGTGCACACCGACAGACATGTACAGGGACTGTATCCATAGTAACACGCGTGTGCACACCAACAGACATGGACAGGGACTGTATCCATAGTAACACGCGTGTGCACACCAACAGACATGTACAGGGACTCTATCCATAGTAACACGTGTGTGCACATTGACATCCACATACAGGTGTGCACTGAACTCTATCCATAGTAACATGCGTGTGCACACCAACATCCACATACAGGTGTTTAGTAGACTCCATCCATAGTAACACGCGTGTGCACACTGACAGACATGTACAGGGACTCTATCCATAGTAACACATGTGTGCACACCGACAGACATGTACAGGGACTGTATCCATAGTAACACGCGTGTGCACACCGACAGACATGTACAGGGACTCCATCCATAGTAACACGCGTGTGCACACCGACAGACATGTACAGGAACTCTATCCATAGTAACACGCGTGTGCACACCGACAGACATGTACAGGGACTCTATCCATAGTAACACGCGTGTGCACACCGACAGACTTGTACAGGGACTGTATCCATAGTACCACACGTGTGCACACCAACAGACATGTACAGGGACTGTATCCATAGTAACACGCGTGTGCACACCAACAGACATGTACAGGGACTGTATCCATAGTAACACGTGTGTGCACACCAACAGACATGAGCAGGGACTGTATCCATAGTAACACGCGTGTGCACACCGACAGACATGGACAGGGACTCTATCCATAGTAACACGTGTGTGCACACCGACAGACATGTACAGGGACTGTATCCATAGTAACACATATGTGCACACCGACAAACATGTACAGGGATTGTATCCATAGTACCACACGTGTGCACACCAACAGACATGTACAGGGACTCTATCCATAGTAACATGCGTGTGCACACCAACAGACATGTACAGGGACTCTATCCATAGTAACACGTGTGTGCACATTGACATCCACATACAGGTGTGCACTGAACTCTATCCATAGTAACATGCGTGTGCACACCAACATCCACATACAGGTGTTCAGTAGACTCCATCCATAGTAACACGCGTGTGCACACTGACAGACATGTACAGGGACTCCATCCACAGTAACACGCGTGTGCACACCGACAAACATGTACAGGGACTGTATCCATAGTACCACACGTGTGCACACCAACAGACATGTACAGGGACTGTATCCATAGTAACACGCGTGTGCACACCGAAATCCATGTACATGAACTCTATCCATAGTAACACGCATGTGCACACCGACAGACATGTACAGGGACTCTATCCATAGTAACATGCGTGTGCACACCAACAGACATGTACAGGGACTCTATCCATAGTAACATGTGTGTGCACACCGACAAACATGTACAGGGACTGTATCCATAGTAACACACGTGTGCACACCAACAGACATGGACAGGGACTCCATCCATAGTAACACGCGTGTGCACACCGACAGACATGGACAGGGACTCCATCCATAGTAACACGCGTGTGCACACCGACAGACATGGACAGGGACTCTATCCATAGTAACACACGTGTGCACACCAACAGACATGTACAGGGACTGTATCCATAGTAACACGCGTGTGCACACCAACAGACATGGACAGGGACTCCATCCATAGTAACACACGTGTGTACACCGACAGACATGTACAGGGACTGTATCCATAGTAACACACGTGTGCACACCGACAGACATGTACAGGGACTGTATCCATAGTAACATGCGTGTGCACACCGACAAACATGTACAGGGACTGTATCCATAGTACCACACGTGTGCACACCAACAGACATGTACAGGGACTGTATCCATAGTAACACGCGTGTACACACCAACAGACATGTACAGGGACTGTACCCATAGTAACACGCGTGTGCACACCGACAGACATGTACAGGGACTGTATCCATAGTAACACATGTGTGCACACCGACAGACATGGACAGGGACTGTATCCATAGTAACACGCGTGTGCACACCAACAGACATGGACAGGGACTGTATCCATAGTAACACGCGTGTGCACACCAACAGACATGTACAGGGACTCTATCCATAGTAACACATGTGTGCACACCGACAGACATGTACAGGGACTGTATCCATAGTAACACGCGTGTGCACACCAACAGACATGGACAGGGACTGTATCCATAGTAACACGCGTGTGCACACCAACAGACATGTACAGGGACTCTATCCATAGTAACACGTGTGTGCACATTGACATCCACATACAGGTGTTCAGTAGACTCCATCCATAGTAACACGCGTGTGCACACTGACAGACATGTACAGGGACTCTATCCATAGTAACACATGTGTGCACACCGACAGACATGTACAGGGACTGTATCCATAGTAACACGCGTGTGCACACCAACAGATGTGTACAGGGACTGTATCCATAGTAACACGCGTGTGCACACCGACAGACATGTACAGGGACTCCATCCATAGTAACACGCATGTGCACACCGACAGACATGTACAGGAACTCTATCCATAGTAACACGCGTGTGCACACCGACAGACATGTACAGGGACTGTATCCATAGTACCACACATGTGCACACCAACAGACATGTACAGGGACTGTATCCATAGTAACACGCGTGTGCACACCAACAGACATGTACAGGGACTCTATCCATAGTAAAACATGTGTGCACACCGACAGACATGTACAGGGACTGTATCCATAGTAACACGTGTGTGCACACCAACAGACATGAGCAGGGACTGTATCCATAGTAACACGCGTGTGCACACCGACAGACATGGACAGGGACTCTATCCATAGTAACACGTGTGTGCACACCGACAGACATGTACAGGGACTGTATCCATAGTAACACATATGTGCACACCGACAAACATGTACAGGGATTGTATCCATAGTAACACGCGTGTGCACACCGACAGACATGTACAGGGACTCTATCCATAGTAACACGTGTGTGCACATTGACATCCACATACAGGTGTGCACTGAACTCTATCCATAGTAACATGCGTGTGCACACCAACATCCACATACAGGTGTTCAGTAGACTCCATCCATAGTAACAGGCGTGTGCACACTGACAGACATGTACAGGGACTCCATCCACAGTAACACGCGTGTGCACACCGACAAACATGTACAGGGACTGTATCCATAGTACCACACGTGTGCACACCAACAGACATGTACAGGGACTGTATCCATAGTAACACGCGTGTGCACACCGAAATCCATGTACATGAACTCTATCCATAGTAACACGCATGTGCACACCGACAGACATGTACAGGGACTCTATCCATAGTAACACACGTGCACACCGACAGACACATACAGGTGTGCACCGGACTCTATCCATAGTAACATGCGTGTGCACACCAACAGACATGTACAGGGACTCTATCCATAGTAACACGCGTGTGCACACTGACAGACATGTACAGGGACTCCATCCACAGTAACACGCGTGTGCACACCGACAAACATGTACAGGGACTGTATCCATAGTACCACACGTGTGCACACCAACAGACATGTACAGGGACTGCATCCATAGTAACACACGTGTGCACACCAACAGACATGTACAGGGACTCTATCCATAGTAACACACGTGTGCACACCGACAGACACGTACAGGGACTGTATCCATAGTAACACGCGTGTGCACACCAACAGACATGGACAGGGACTGTATCCATAGTAACACACGTGTGCACACCGACAGACATGGACAGGGACTCTATCCATAGTAACACGCGTGTGCACACCGACAGACATGTAAAGGGACTGTACCCATAGTAACACGCGTGTGCACACCGACAGGCATGCAAAGGGACTCCATCCATAGTAACACGCGTGTGCACAACAACAGACATGTACAGGGACTCCATCCATAGTAACACGCGTGTGCACACCGAAAGACACGTACAGGGACTCCATCCATAGTAACACGCGTGTGCACACCAACAGACATGTACAGGGACTCCATCCATAGTAACACGTGTGTGCACACCGACATCCATGTACAGGGACTCTATCCATAGTAACACGCGTGTGCACACCGACAGACATGTACAGGGACTCCATCCATAGTAACACGCGTGTGCACACCGACAGACATGTAAAGGGCCTGTATCCATAGTAACACACGTGTGCACACCGACACCCATGTACAGGAACTCTATCCATAGTAACACGCATGTGCACACCGACAGACATGGACAGGGACTGTATCCATAGTAACACACGTGTGCACACCGACAGACATGGACAGGGACTCTATCCATAGTAACACGCGTGTGCACACCGACAGACATGTACAGGGACTGTACCCATAGTAACACGCGTGTGCACACCGACAGACATGTAAAGGGACTCCATCCATAGTAACACGTGTGTGCACACCGACAGACATGTACAGGGACTCCATCCATAGTAACACGCGTGTGTACACCGACAGACATGTACAGGGCCTGTATCCATAGTAACATGCAAGTGCACACCGACAGACATGTACAGGGACTGTATCCATAGTAACACACGTGTGCACACTGACACCCATGTACAGGAACTCTATCCATAGTAACACGCATGTGCAAACTGAAAGACATGTACAGGGACTGTATCCATAGTAACATGCGTGTGCACACCGACAGACATGTACAGGGACTCCATCCATAGTAACACGCGTGTGCACACCGACATCCATGTACAGGAACTCTATCCATAGTAACACGCGTGTGCACACCGACAGACATGTACAGGGACTCCATCCATAGTAACACGCGTGTGCACACCGACATCCATGTACAGGAACTCTATCCATAGTAACACGCGTGTGCACACCGACATCCATGTACAGGAACTCTATCCATAGTAACACGTGTGTGCACACCGACAGACATGTACAGGGACTCCATCCATAGTAACACGCATGTGCAAACCGACAGACATGTACAGGGACTGTATCCATAGTAACACACATGTGCACACCGACAGACATGTACAGGGACTCCATCCATAGTAACACACGTGTGCACACCGACAGACATGGACAGGGACTCTATCCATAGTAACACGCGTGTGCACACCGACAGACATGTACAGGGACTCCATCCATAGTAACACGCGTGTGCACACCGACAGACATGTACAGGGACTATACCCATAGTAACACGCGTGTGCACACCGACAGACATGTAAAGGGACTCCATCCATAGTAACACGCGTGTGCACAACAACAGACATGTACAGGGACTCCATCCATAGTAACACGCGTGTGCACACCGAAAGACAGGGACTCCATCCATAGTAACACGCGTGTGCACACCAACAGACATGTACAGGGACTCCATCCATAGTAACACGCGTGTGCACACCGACATCCATGTACAGGGACTCTATCCATATTAACATGCGTGTGCACACCGACAGACATGTACAGGGACTCCATCCATAGTAACACGCGTGTGCACACCGACAGACATGTACAGGGCCTGTATCCATAGTATCACACGTGTGCACACCGACACCCATGTACAGGAACTCTATCCATAGTAACACGCATGTGCACACCGACAGACATGTACAGGGACTCCATCCATAGTAACATGCGTGTGCACACCGACATCCATGTACAGGAACTCTATCCATAGTAACACGCGTGTGCACACCGACAGACATGTACAGGGACTCCATCCATAGTAACACGCATGTGCAAACTGAAAGACATGTACAGGGACTCCATCCACAGTAACACGCGTGTGCACACCGACAAACATCTACAGGGACTGTATCCATAGTACCACACGTGTGCACACCAACAGACATGTACAGGGACTCTATCCATAGTAACACATGTGTGCACACCGACAGACATGTACAGGGACTGTATCCATAGTAACACGCGTGTGCACACCAACAGACATGGACAGGGACTGTATCCATAGTAACACACGTGTGCACACCGACAGACATGTACAGGGACTGTACCCATAGTAACACGCGTGTGCACACCGACAGACATGTAAAGGGACTCCATCCATAGTAACACGCGTGTGCACAACAACAGACATGTACAGGGACTCCATCCATAGTAACACGCGTGTGCACACCGAAAGACAGGGACTCCATCCATAGTAACACGCGTGTGCACACCAACAGACATGTACAGGGACTCCATCCATAGTAACACGCGTGTGCACACCGACATCCATGTACAGGGACTCTATCCATATTAACATGCGTGTGCACACCGACAGACATGTACAGGGACTCCATCCATAGTAACACGCGTGTGCACACCGACAGACATGTACAGGGCCTGTATCCATAGTAACACACGTGTGCACACCGACACCCATGTACAGGAACTCTATCCATAGTAACACGCATGTGCACACCGACAGACATGTACAGGGACTCCATCCATAGTAACACGCGTGTGCACACCGACATCCATGTACAGGAACTCTATCCATAGTAACACGCGTGTGCACACCGACAGACATGTACAGGGACTCCATCCATAGTAACACGCGTGTGCACACCGACATCCATGTACGGGAACTCTATCCATAATAACACGCGTGTGCACACCGACATCCATGTACAGGAACTCTATCCATAGTAACACGTGTGTGCACACCGACATCCATGTACAGGAACTCTATCCATAGTAACACGTGTGTGCACACCGACAGACATGTACAGGGACTCCATCCATAGTAACACGCATGTGCAAACCGACAGACATGTACAGGGACTGTATCCATAGTAACACACATGTGCACACCGACAGACATGTACAGGGACTCCATCCATAGTAACACGCGTGTGCACACCGACATCCATGTACAGGAACTCTATCCATAGTAACACGCGTGTGCACACCGACAGACATGTACAGGGACTCTATCCATAGTAACACGCGTGTGCACACCGACAGACATGTACAGGGACTCCATCCATAGTAACACGCATGTGCAAACCGACAGACATGTACAGGGACTGTATCCATAGTAACACACATGTGCACACCGACAGACATGTACAGGGACTCCATCCATAGTAACACGCGTGTGCACACCGACATCCATGTACAGGAACTCCATCCATAGTAACTCGCATGTGCACACCGACAGACATGTACAGGGACTCCATCCATAGTAACACGCGTGTGCACACCGACATCCATGTACAGGGACTGTATCCATAGTAACACGCGTGTGCACACCGACAGACATGTACAGGGACTCCATCCATAGTAACACACATGTGCACACCGACAAACATGTACAGGGACTCCATCCATAGTAACACGCGTGTGCACACCGACAGACATGTACAGGGACTCTATCCATAGTAACACACGTGCACACCGACAGACACATACAGGTGTGCACCGGACTCTATCCATAGTAACATGCGTGTGCACACCAACAGACATGTACAGGGACTCTATCCATAGTAACACGTGTGTGCACATTGACATCCACATACAGGTGTGCACTGAACTCTATCCATAGTAACATGCGTGTGCACACCAACATCCACATACAGGTGTTCAGTAGACTCCATCCATAGTAACACGCGTGTGCACACTGACAGACATGTACAGGGACTCCATCCACAGTAACACGCATGTGCACACCGACAGACATGTACAGGGACTCTATCCATTGTAACACGCGTGTGCACCGACAGACACATACAGGTGTGCACCGGACTCTATCCATAGTAACATGCGTGTGCACACCAACAGACATGTACAGGGACTCTATCCATAGTAACACGTGTGTGCACATTGACATCCACATACAGGTGTGCACTGAACTCTATCCATAGTAACATGCGTGTGCACACCAACATCCACATACAGGTGTTCAGTAGACTCCATCCATAGTAACACGCGTGTGCACACTGACAGACATGTACAGGGACTCCATCCACAGTAACACGCATGTGCACACCGACAGACATGTACAGGGACTCTATCCATAGTAACACGCGTGTGCACACCGACAGACACGTACAGGGACTCTATCCATAGTAACACGCGTGTGCACACCGACAGACACGTACAGGTGTGCACAGGACTCCATCCATTGTAACGTGCATGTGCACACCGACAGAGTCACAAACACTCCATCACAATGACAGACAATCCATTGTCCACAAACTCAGCTGGTTCCTAATCGCCAGATAGATGGAGGAGAATAAGAAGATGTGCAGATAGAAGGCAGAGCAGCGGGCGGGTGACAGAAACGTCATAATGAGTGGTGACAGACATGGCATGTAGAGTGCGGCTGGTGGTGACAGACATGACGAAGACAGCTGCAAGACAGCTCCTGAGTGCGGAAGTGTAAGCATCTCCCACCATGAGCTCCTGACTTTCATCAAAGTAAACCTTGTAATTGAGCTACCTGCAAGACGAAAACCAGGAAATATCGGCTCCATGGAAGACAGAACTAAGCGAGACTAAAAACATCCCAAGAGAAAAATGAAATAAGAACAGAAAAAGGATTTTAAAATACAAGAGAAGATTCCTACAGACCTCAGACTGGCTGAATGCAACAGAGAACATCTGACCCCGGGATCCCACATCACAGAAGGTAGGGCCATCACTTGGCTAATCCCATAAGCAAGTAGATTATCCCTCAGAAATAAGGAAATCGGGGACACCCTCAGATTCTGGGAACCTGGGAGATTATAATATGGAATTCTTAGATGAACTTAGTACGATCTCCATAGCCAAGGATAAAACAGAGCTGAGAACAAGACCCCAGCACAGCAGGGGGTCAGGCATCCAGGAAGGTGTGAAAGTGGCCACAGAGAAGCCCGATCATTCTCTATGGCAGTGAGGTTTGGGGCCCAGCCACCTACCCAGACCAGTCAAAGTGAGATTCCAGCCCAACAGAGAACTTCCACCTGGAGTTCTGCAAATACCTGCTCCATGTCCATCGCAACACCACCAACATGGCCTGCAGGGCAGAGCTAGGCAGACTCCCCCTATGGCTCACCATACAGAAGAGGGCGCTAGCTTTCCAGGCACACATCCAGGGGAGCGACTCCTACCACCACCAAGCCTGGCTAAGCCACCTGAGCAAACCAGACACTCACCAACCAAACAGCAGCCAACCACCAAACCAAAAACACCAACAGATGATAACCAAGGCCGAAATAAAGGCGACCACGGAGGCAAACAGAGAGCGGTACATTGAAGAATGGAGAAACGAAATAAATAACTCCAAGAAACTCACCAATGTGTACCAATCCCTACAAAGGGACTACACCATGGCCACCTACCTGGAGAGAATACGCCACCCCAAGCACAGACAGACCCTGAGCCGGTACAGACTGAGCGCCCACAACCTAGAGATAGAGACGGGGCGATACAGGCAGACGTACAAGCCACGGGAGAAGAGACTGTGCCAGCACTGTGACCAGGGGGTCCTAGAAGACCAGACCCACTTCCTGCTACACTGCACCAAATACTCAGCTGTGAGGGCCGTCTACTACCAAAGACTCTCTGCCCACATCCCAGACTGGGAGAAGAGGAAACTCTACATCCTACTGGGAGAAGAAGAGGCCACTGTGGAGATCGCTGCCCAATACGTGTCCAGCTGTCACCAAACCAGAGGAAGATGAGACTCCACGGACTGTTATATTTATCCCAATACACCCGCCCCACCCCCACCTCCCCATATAGCGGTCACCAACTAAGAGGAAGATGAGACTCCATGGACTGTTATATTTATCCCAATACACCCGCCCCACCCCACCCCCACCTTCAACCCCCCCCCATATAGTGGTCAACAACGAAGAGGAAGATGAGACTCCATGGACTGTTATAACCTAAACCCCCCCCCCCATACCCACCACCCACCCAACCCAACTCCCCCCCCCCCCGCCCACTTTACTAGCTTTGGCAATGCCAAATACCTATTCGGACGTGCCAATAAAGCATTTTTTGATTTGATTTGATTTGATTTGATTTGAATGAGCCAACAGAAGACATTGACTGTAATGCTAAGAGCACTGTCTCTGTACACAGCGGGGGGCAGGCCGCTCTACAGATTACATACACTGATAACATGAGTCCTAGGGAAAAAAAAAATGCAAAGAAAGATCTCCTCATAGCCCATGCTGAGACCCTGTTTGCTGACTACACATCAAACCAAAGAATGACGAACCTCATTATGCACACCGATTACATAAGAGACTGGCAGCATGCAATATGTGACTGCTACAAGAGTACAACAACAGAAGAGGCGGATACAGGCAAAATAACAATCAGAATAAAAAACCCACAAGGGGCCGGCGAAGTGATTCTCACAACAACCATTTTTAATAATGGGACTTTAATGATTCAAGGAAGAGAAGATAGGCTTCACCAATATATAGAAAAATTCCCAGAAATCAAGAATCAGGCACAACTAAAAAGGGGCACAGACACAGGATCACCCACTGACTCAGGTGAATTACCCGTGACATCCCCCAACACTGCCAGTACACAAGCCAGCAAGCCCTCCCCCGACTCCTCACACCTCTCAGTAGAGTCCCTCACAGAGACTGTATCCCGGCTGGAGAGAGATTTTACTATCTATAAACACAATTATAACAGAAACTGTAATGTCAACGAACTGTCCAGCACAAATGGCGACACAAAAGCCATCCACAAACTTATCCAGGAAAACACAAATCTGAGAAAAGAGATAGCAGCCTGCCAGCAAGAGAATGTCAAGCTGTGGGATAAAATGACGCAGTGCCTACAAGAAATCACAGATCTAAAGGAAGAGTTATCAGGCCTGAAACTACAGACACAAGAGATAAGATCTAAGGAAGAGGGGGAGGAAAACACAACAGTCTCTGATCAAGGTATCAATAAGCCAGAAATGCCTCACACATCACAAGAAAGTCCAGAACTGCCCATCACCCCAGACATAGAGCCAGAGAGAACCCAAACAACGAGAACCTCAAACCCAGATATAGTCCTGATCATAGACTCCAATGGCAAGTACATTAATACAAGAAAGCTCTTCCCACGGCAAAGAGTCAAGAAAATCCACAGCCCAACCATTGAAAAAGCCAATACCGTCATTTGCAAGCCTTTCTTCACTACCCCGAAACACATTGTCATACACACAGGCACAGAAGATCTCTCTGACCAGCCCCAACAGACAGCGGGCCAACTGGTCCAACTAGCAGAGAAAGCAAAGCAACAGTTCCCAGACAGTAGTATCATCCTGTCATCTCTGCTCCCACGAGAAGACATCTCTGAAGCTACCATCATGGGGATCAACAAAGAGCTGGCGACCAGAATCAGACAAACATCAGGCATCACCCTGGCACAACACCCCTCCATAGATAAGCGTCACCTATATGATGACAAACACCTCAATAAACATGGCGTCAGCCTCCTAGCGAAGGAATTCAAAGACTTAGTGCTCAACAGAGCCCCCGGGCCTAGACAACAAACAAGACAAAGAACCATGGAAATAATACCCGACAACCGCCAATATCCAAGACAGAACCCCCCAAAGATGCCACCTATCAAGAAAAAGCCAACCACAGCAACCCAGAGCACCAACATAGAGACAATAAAGAGAATAGAGCATGCGGTTACTACAATGGCCACAACAGCAATGCACATAAACCAATACCTGGCCACACTGCAACCAACCAAGAACCCAGCCCGTCCTCTGCAGGACAGCTCATTACAAGGTTTACACACTGAAGATGAAATCACTAACTATCAGTAGTTGGAACATACAAGGGCTGAACGCCTCAGCCTATAGATCTAACCCAAAAGATCCAGACTTCATAGACAGACTAAAAAACATAGACATTCAAATCCTCCTAGAGACATGGACCCGGGCAGATGACGAGTCCCTAACACCCATGGGCTACAAGGAATTCTCAGTGCCCGCCCAGAAAAATAAGACCACCAAACATGGCCGCCACTCAGGAGGCATACTAATATGGTACAAGGAGGAGCTCAAAGAACACGTAAAAGCTACCAAACGTGGAACTAATCACATATGGATAAAAATAAGCAGCTCCATCCTCAGCGGCCAGCAGGACATCTATCTCTGTGCAGTATATATGCCCCCACCAGGGTCCCCCTACCACCACCCCGACACTTACGAGGTCCTACAAAGGGAAGCCGTCCACTTCCAACCCAAAGGCAGAGTACTAATATGCGGAGACCTGAATGCAAGGACAGGCACAGAGTTAGACTACCTGCCTCCTGACGACAACCCACATACGCACGGTAGTGAGATCCACCACCCAGAACCCACACAGACAAGAAGAAACAGCCAAGACAGAATTGTCAACAAGAGTGGGAGACAACTGCTGAACATGTGCCGAAGCCTAGGACTGTACATAATAAACGGACGTACCACAGGCGATCCCAGAGGACGCTTCACACTAAACTCTCAGGTGGGCAACAGCGTGGTGGACTATGCCATTACAGACGCAGACCTGTCAGACATTGAAGACTTCACAATCGCACCTGACTCCCATCTATCAGACCACAACCAGATCCTACTATACATGAGAACCAGGAACAAAACACCCACACATGAGCCCCAACAGTCCGGCCTCTACAACCTACCAAGACATTTCACATGGGCCAACCACCAGGCCATAGAATATAGCAACGCAACCAACCGACCCGAAATCAAGACACTGCTCACAAACTTCCATACAAACACCTATCAGCCAGACCAACAGGGAGTCACCAGAGCTGTGAAGGATCTCAAGTACATCCTACAGACCACAGCAGAACTAGCAGGCCTGAAACGAACCAAACCCATAAGACAAACCAACAAACAGTCCCACAAATGGTTCGACAGCGACTGCAGAGCACTACGCCATACCCTAAGAAGAGCCTCCAACCAAAAACACAGGGACCCCAACAACAAGGAGGTGAGGGAAGCCTACAACAATCTATGCAGGCAATACAAGGGCACCCTCAGAGAGAAGAAACAGAGATACCTCTCCCACAAAATACAGCAACTAGAGGACTCCCTCCAGGACAGCTCATTCTGGGAGACCTGGCACCACATGGGCACAAAGCCCAAGAAAAACTCTCTCCACATCCAAAATGGCAATATCTGGCTCAACTACTTCAGAGGTCTCTACAAAAACATCCCAGAAGAAGAACTAACTCCAGAACAGCAACAGATAATCACCAAACTGAGGGACATGGAGAAAGTCATCAAAGACTTCCAGAACCCTCTGGACTCACCAATCACCATAAAAGATATACAGGAAAGAATTGCCCTGCAGAAAGGCAAAAAGGCCAGTGGCCCTGACGGCATCCTACCAGAGATGATCAAATACAGCCCTCCAGCAATACATGCGGCACTGGCAAAGCTATTCACCCTCGTGCTCAATGCTGGACACTTCCCCGAAGACTGGAACAAAGGGCTCATAACCCCCATCTACAAGAATGGGGACCAATATGACCCCAACAACTACAGAGGGATCTGCGTCAGCAGCACGCTGGGGAAACTGTTCAACAGCATCATCAATAACAGAATCCTCACCTTCCTCACACAACACGGGGTCCTCAGCAAGAGCCAAGCAGGGTTCATGCCAAACCACCGCACCACAGACCATATCTACACCCTGCACAGCCTCATCAAGACGCACGTCCACAACACCAGAAGAGGCAAGATATTCGCCTGCTTCGTGGACTTTAAGAAGGCGTTTGATTCAGTATGGCACCCAGGCCTACTTCTAAAACTCCTAGAGAGTGGAATAGGAGGAAGAACGTACGACGTCATCAAGAGCTCCTACACCGGAAACCAGTGCAGTGTGAAGGTGAATGGGAAAAGGACCGCATACTTCCAACAGGCCCGAGGGGTCAGACAAGGCTGTAGCCTGAGCCCAACGCTCTTCAACATCTATATCAATGAACTGGCTACAGCCCTGGAGGCCTCACCAACCCCAGGCCTCGCCCTGAACGACCAGGAGGTGAAGTTCCTGCTATACGCCGACGACCTCCTACTCCTGGCCCCCACCGAGAAAGACCTCCAAGAAAGCCTGTCCGTGCTGGAAAAATTCAGCACCACATGGGCCCTACCCATCAACCAGAAGAAGACCAAAATCATGGTATTTCAGAAGAAGGGCCACAATAAAGCCTCCACCACCCCACAATTCACACTGAACGGCTCCACACTGGAGAAAACCAACAGCTACACCTACCTGGGGCTGGAGCACAGCCAATCAGGAAGCTTCAAAGCAGCAATAGAAACCCTGAAAGCAAAAGCCTGCAGAACCTTCTACGCCATCAGAAGACAACTGTACCACCTCAAACCACCGGTGAGGGTCTGGCTGAAGATATTTGACGCTGTCTTCTCCCCGATCCTTCTCTATGGCAGCGAGGTTTGGGGCCCAGCCACCTACCCAGACCAGTCAAAGTGAGATTCCAGCCCAACAGAGAACTTCCACCTGGAGTTCTGCAAATACCTGCTCCATGTCCATCGCAACACCACCAACATGGCCTGCAGGGCAGAGCTAGGCAGACTCCCCCTATGGCTCACCATACAGAAGAGGGCGCTAGCTTTCCAGGCACACATCCAGGGGAGCGACTCCTACCACCACCAAGCATGGCTAAGCCACCCGAGCAAACCAGACACCCCCCAACCAAACAACAGCCAACCACCAAACCAAAAACACCAACAGATGATAACCAAAGCCGAAATAAAGGCGACCACGGAGGCAAACAGAGAGCGGTACATTGAAGAATGGAGAAACGAAATAAATAACTCCAAGAAACTCACCAAAGTGTACCAATCCCTACAAAGGGACTACACCATGGCCACCTACCTGGAGAGAATACGCCACCCCAAGCACAGACAGACCCTGAGCCGGTACAGACTGAGCGCCCACAACCTAGAGATAGAGACGGGGCGATACAGGCAGACGTACAAGCCACGGGAGAAGAGACTGTGCCAGCACTGTGACCAGGGGGCCCTAGAAGACCAGACCCACTTCCTGCTACACTGCACCAAATACTCAGCTGTGAGGGCCGTCTACTACCAAAGACTCTCTGCCCACATCCCAGACTGGGAGAAGAGGAAACTCTACATCCTACTGGGAGAAGAAGAGGCCACTGTGGAGATCGCTGCCCAATACGTGTCCAGCTGTCACCAAACCAGAGGAAGATGAGACTCCACGGACTGTTATATTTATCCCAATACACCCGCCCCACCCCCACCCCACCCCCACCTCCCCATATAGCAGTCACCAACGAAGAGGAAGATGAGACTCCATGGACTGTTATATTTATCCCAATACACCCCCCCCACCACCACCTTCAACCCCCCCCCCATATAGTGGTCACCAACGAAGAGGAAGATGAGACTCCATGGACTGTTATAACCCAAACCACCCCCCCATACCCACCCAACCCAACTCCCCCCCCCCCCCCCCGCCGCCCACTTTACTAGCTTTGGCAATGCCAAATACCTATTCGGACATGCCAATAAAGCATTTTTTATTTGATTTGATTTGATTTGAGTGCGGCTGGTGGTTACAGACATGGCATGTAGAGTGCGGCTGGTGGTGACAGACATGGCATGTAGAGTGCGGCTGGTGGTGACAGACATGGCATGTAGAGTGCGGCTGCTGATGACAGACGTGGCATGTAGAGTGCGGCTGGTGGTGACAGACATGGCATGTAGAGTGCGGCTGGTGGTGACAGACATGGCATGTAGAGTGCGGCTGGTGGTGACAGACATGTCATGTAGAGTGCGGCTGCTGATGACAGACGTGGCATGTAGAGTGCGGCTGGTGGTGACAGACATGGCATGTAGAGTGCGGCTGGTGGTGACAGACATGGCATGTAGAGTGCGGCTGGTGGTGACAGACATGTCATGTAGAGTGCGGCTGGTGATGACAGACATGGCATGTAGAGTGCGGCTGGTGGTGACAGACATGGCATGTAGAGTGCGGCTGCTGATGACAGACATGGCATGTAGAGTGCGGCTGGTGGTGACAGACATGGCATGTAGAGTGCGGCTCGTGGTGACAGACATGGCATGTAGAGTGCGGCTGGTGGTGACAGACATGGCATGTAGAGTGCGGCTGGTGATGACAGACATGGCATGTAGAGTGTGGCTGCTGATGACAGACGTGTCATGTAGAGTGCAGCTGGTGATGACAGACATGGCATGTAGAGTGCGGCTGGTGGTGACAGACATGGCATGTAGAGTGCGGCTGGTGGTGACAGACATGGCATGTAGAGTGCGGCTGGTGATGACAGACATGTCATGTAGAGTGCGGCTGGTGATAACAGACATGGCATGTAGAGTGCGGCTGGTGGTGACAGACATGTCATGTAGAGTGCGGCTGGTGGTGACAGACGTGGCATGTAGAGTGCGGCTGGTGGTCACAGACATGGCATGTAGAGTGCAGCTGGTGGTGACAGACATGGCATGTAGAGTGCGGCTGGTGGTGACAGACATGGCATGTAGAGTGCGGCTGCTGATGACAGACATGGCATGTAGAGTGCGGCTGGTGATGACAGACATGTCATGTAGAGTGCGGCTGGTGATAACAGACATGGCATGTAGAGTGCAGCTGGTGGTGACAGACATGGCATGTAGAGTGCGGCTGGTGGTGACAGACATGGCATGTAGAGTGCGGCTGGTGGTGACAGACATGGCATGTAGAGTGCGGCTGGTGGTGACAGACATGTCATGTAGAGTGCGGCTGGTGATAACAGACATGGCATGTAGAGTGCGGCTGGTGGTGACAGACATGGCATGTAGAGTGCGGCTGGTGATAACAGACATGGCATGTAGAGTGCGGCTGGTGGTGACAGACATGGCATGTAGAGTGCGGCTGGTGGTGACAGACATGGCATGTAGAGTGCGGCTGGTGGTGACAGACATGGCATGTAGAGTGCAGCTGGTGATGACAGACATGTCATGTAGAGTGCGGCTGGTGATAACAGACATGGCATGTAGAGTGCGGCTGGTGGTGACAGACATGTCATGTAGAGTGCGGCTGGTGATAACAGACATGGCATGTAGAGTGCGGCTGGTGGTGACAGACATGGCATGTAGAGTGCGGCTGGTGATGACAGACATGTCATGTAGAGTGTGGCTGGTGATAACAGACATGGCATGTAGAGTGCGGCTGGTGGTGACAGACATGGCATGTAGAGTGCGGCTGGTGATAACAGACATGGCATGTAGAGTGCAGCTGGTGATGACAGACATGTCATGTAGAGTGCGGCTGGTGATAACAGACATGGCATGTAGAGTGCGGCTGGTGGTGACAGACATGTCATTTAGAGTGCGGCTGGTGATAACAGACATGGCATGTAGAGTGCGGCTGGTGGTGACAGACATGGCATGTAGAGTGCAGCTGGTGATGACAGACATGTCATGTAGAGTGCGGCTGGTGATAACAGACATGGCATGTAGAGTGCGGCTGGTGGTGACAGACATGTCATGTAGAGTGCGGCTGGTGGTGACAGACATGGCATGTAGAGTGCGGCTGGTGATAACAGACATGGCATGTAGAGTGCGGCTGGTGGTGACAGACATGGCATGTAGAGTGCGGCTGGTGGTGACAGACATGGCATGTAGAGTGCGGCTGGTGATAACAGACATGGCATGTAGAGTGCGGCTGGTGGTGACAGACATGACATGTAGAGTGCGGCTGGTGGTGACAGACATGGCATGTAGAGTGCGGCTGGTGGTGACAGACATGGCATGTAGAGTGCGGCTGGTGATGACAGACATGGCATGTAGAGTGCGGCTGGTGATAACAGACATGGCATGTAGAGTGCGGCTGGTGGTGACAGACATGTCATGTAGAGTGCGGCTGGTGATAACAGACATGGCATGTAGAGTGCGGCTGGTGATAACAGACATGGCATGTAGAGTGCGGCTGGTGGTGACAGACATGGCATGTAGAGTGCAGCTGGTGATGACAGACATGGCATGTAGAGTGCGGCTGGTGGTGACAGACATGACATGTAGAGTGCGGCTGGTGATAACAGACATGGCATGTAGAGTGCGGCTGGTGGTGACAGACATGTCATGTAGAGTGCGGCTGGTGATAACAGACATGGCATGTAGAGTGCGGCTGGTGGTGACAGACATGTCATTTAGAGTGCGGCTGGTGATAACAGACATGGCATGTAGAGTGCGGCTGGTGATAACAGACATGGCATGTAGAGTGCGGCTGGTGATAACAGACATGGCATGTAGAGTGCGGCTGGTGGTGACAGACATGACATGTAGATTGCGGCTGGTGGTGACAGACATGGCATATAGAGTGCGGCTGGTGGTGACAGACATGACATGTAGATTGCGGCTGGTGGTGACAGACATGACATGTAGATTGCGGCTGGTGGTGACAGACATGGCATGTAGAGTGCGGCTGGTGATAACAGACATGACATGTAGATTGCGGCTGGTGGTGACAGACATGGCATATAGAGTGCGGCTGGTGGTGACAGACATGACATGTAGATTGCGGCTGGTGGTGACAGACATGACATGTAGATTGCGGCTGGTGGTGACAGACATGCCATGTTTAGAGATGAGCAAATTTAATCGAATATCATGGCGTTCAATGTATTCGTTCACAATTGAATCCAGAGGATTAGATACGCGCATCTGCACACATTTGTACACGCCATAGGATTAGATACACGCGTCTGCACAGAGTACCACATGCCGTAGGATTAGATACACACGTCTACACATAGTTCCACACGCCGAAGGTTTAGATACGCGCCTTTTCACACAATACCACACAAGGGAGGATTAGATACGTGTGTGTGCACACAGTACCACACTTTGGAGGATTAGATACATGCCTCTGTACACAGTACCACAAGCCAGAGAATTAGATACGCGTCTCCGCACACAGTATCACACGGGGGAGGATTAGATACGTGCGTCTGCACACAGTACCACACGGGGAGGATTAGATACGCGTGTCTGCACACAGTACCACACGGGGGAGGATTAGATACGCGCGTCTACACACAGTACCACATGCCATAGGATTAGATACGCGCGTCTTCACACAATACCACACAGGGGAGGATTAGATACACGTGTCTTCACACAGTTGTACACGCCATAGGATTAGATACACGCGTCTGCACACAGTAACACATGCCGTAGGATTAGATACACGTGTCTACACACAGTACCACATGTCGTAGCATTAGATACGCGTGTCTGCAGACAGTACCACTTGCCGTAGGATTAGATACGCGCATCTACACACAGTTCCACACTCCAGAGGATTAGATACGCGCATCTGCACACATTTGTACACGCCATAGGATTAGATACACACGTCTGCACAGAGTACCACATGCCGTAGGATTAGATATATGCGTCTACATAAAGTTCCACACTCCAGAGGATTAGATACGCGCGTCTGCACACAGTTGTACACGCCATAGGATTAGATACACGCGTCTGCACACAGTTCCACATGCAGTAGGATTAGATACGCGAGTCTACACATAGTTCCACAAGCGGAAGGATTAGATACGCGCCTCTTCACACAATACCACACAGGGGAGGATTAGATACGTGTGTGTGAACACAGTACCACACTTTGGAGGATTAGATGCATGCCTCTGCACACAGTACCACAAGCCAGAGAATTAGATACGCGTCTCAGCACACAGTATCACACGGGGAGGATTAGATACGCGCGTCTACACACAGTACCACATGCCATAGGATTAGATACGCCCATCTACACATAGTTCCACACGGGGGAGGATTAGATACGCGCCTCTTCACACAATACCACACAAGGAAGGATTAGATACGTTTGTGTGCACACAGTACCACACTTTGGAGGATTAGATACATGCCTCTGGACACAGTACCACAAGCCAGAGAATTAGATACGCATTTCCGCACACAGTATCACACGGGGGAGGATTAGATACGCGCGTCTACACACAGTACCACATGCCGGGGGATTGGATACGCGCGTCTGCACACAGTACCACATGCCGGGGGATTGGATACGCACGTCTACACACTGTTCCACATGCCATAGGATTAGATACGCACCTCTTCACACAATACCACACAGGGGAGGATTAGATACACGTGTCTTCACACAGTTGTACACTCCAGAGGATTAGATACGCACGTCTGCACACAGTTCCACACGCCATAAGATTAGATACACACATCTGCACACAGTACCACATGCTGTAGGATTAGATACGCGTGTCTACACACAGTTCCACACGCCAAAGGATTAGATACGCGCCTCTTCACACAATACCACACAGGGGAGGATTAGATACATGCGTCTGAATACAGTACCACATGCCAGATAATTAGATGCGCATCTCAGCACACAGTACCACACGGGGGAGGATTAGATACGCGCATCTGCACACAGTACCTCACGCCAGAGATTAGATACACCTGTCTGCACACAGTACCACACACCAGAGGATTAGATACATGCGTCTGCACATAGTACCACATGCTGTAAGATTAGATATGCACGTCTGCACACAGTTTCATTTACCGGAGGATTAGATACGTGCCTCTTCACACAATGCCACACGGGGGAGGATTAGATACACACATCTGTACACAGTATCACACCAACAAGGATTTGATACTTGCGTCTAAACACAGTACTACACAGGGAAGGATTAGATACAGCTTTACTCCAGGTATCCATAACAACTGATCACAGGTTTTTCACTGATATCCAAAATGAGATACACATAATCACATGACGCTTATGGACATACACACAAACCACATACAACATACACCAGTGCAAAACTGGACAATTCTTATGAGGCCACTACACAAACATAACATGTAATATACCCGTGCGAAGCCGCCTCCTCCCTCTAGTCTATATTATAAAAATGAATTTCTGTCCGTCTGTCCGTCTGTCTGTTCTCTAATGCGAACCAAACGACTGGACCGATCTTCACCAAATTTGGTACAGAGATACTTCAGGTATCCGGGAAGGTTTAAGACGAGACTCCAACTCGCTCGGACGTACCGTTGCTGAGATACAGCATTCCAAACACAGTGCCCCCCTTAGCCAATACAAACCTGCAAGTCTTTCACTCATATTCCAACTGCAATACACACGGTCACTCCACATACACAACCCAACACTGATATCCAAACTGAGATACACGCATCAGAGGATTAGATACACAGATCAGCACACAGTATCACACGTCAGAGGATTAGATACACGCGTCTACACACAGTCCCACAAACCAGAGAATTAAATACGCACTTCTGCACACAGTTCCACATGCCGAAGGATTAGATACACATGTCTGCACAAAGTACCACACCCCGGGGGATTGGATACATGCGTCTGCACACAGTACCACATGCCAAAGGATTGGATACACGCATCTGCACACAGTTCCACACACCAGAGCATAAGATATGCACGTCTGCACACAGTACCACATGTCGTCGGATTAGATACGCGCATCTACACACAGTTCCACACTCCAGAGGATTAGATACGCGCGTCTGCAGACAGTTGTACACGCCATAAGATTAGATACACGTGTCTACACACAGTTCCACACACCAGAGCATAAGATATGCACATCTACACACAGTTCCCCACGCCGTAGGATTAGATAAGCGCCTCTTCACACAATACCACACAGGGGGGGATTAGATACGTGTGTCTGCACACAGTACCACACTTTGGAGGATTAGATACATGCCTCTGCACACAGTACCACAAGCCAGAGAATTAGATATGCGTATCAACACACAGTATCACACGGGGGAGGATTAGATATGCGCGTCTGCACACAGTACCACACGGGGGAGGATTAGATACGCTCATCTGCACATAGTACCACATGCCAGAGGATTAGATATGCGCATCTGCACACAGTACCACACAGGAGAGGATTAGATACGCACATCTGCACACAGTACCACATGCCAGAGGATTAGATACACACATCTGCACACAGTACCACACGCCAGAGGATTAGATACACGCGTCTGCACACAGTACCACATGCCGTAGGATTAGATACGCGCGTCTACACACAGTTCCACACGCAATAGGATTATATACACGCCTCTTCACACAATACCACACAGGGGAGGATTAGATACGTGTGCCTGAATACAGTACCACACTTTGGAGGATTAGATACATGCCTCTGCACACAGTACCACATGCCAGATAATTAGATACGCGTCTCAGCACACAGTACCACACTGGGGAGGATTAGATACGCGCATCTGCACACAGTACCTCACGCCAGAGGATTAGATACACCTGTCTGCACACGGTACCACAACGCCAGAAGATTAGATACGTGCATCTGCACATAGTACCACATGCCGTAAGATTAGATATGCACGTCTGCACACAGTTTCACTTACCGGAGGATTAGATACATGCCTCTTCACACAATGCCACACAGGGGAGGATTAGATACACACATCTGCACACAGTACCACACCAACAAGGATTAGATACTTGAGTCTAAACACAGTACTACATGGGGAAGGATTAGATACAGCTTTGCTCCAAGTATCCAGAACAACTAATCACAGGTTTTTCACTGATATCCAAAATGAGATACACACAATCACATGACGCTTATGGTCATACACACAAATCACATACAAAATACACCAGTGCAAAACTGGACATTTCTTATGGGGCCACTACACAAACATAACATGTAATATACCCGTGCGAAGCCGGGTCCTCCCTCTAGTTTTGTATAACTTTTTAATGTGATATTTTTAGAGTTTGTATATTCCTATTATGAGTTTTGGTCTATTTTTGACCTCACTATTCTCAGTGTCTGTATACCTATTTCTGTGTTTTTTCTCTATATCCGTTCAATCCAGATATCCAGGGTGTGTAGCCCCAAAACTTAGGTGGGAGACACAGCAATTCAGTCACACTATATCAGATCAATTCAATTTTTTTGTTCAATCCAGTATTGTTTGTTCTCCATGATGTGAAATATGCGTTAGACTCTTGAAAAGCAACCCAAGATGAAGTCAGCCATGTGTGCCAGTGTGTTACTTGGCATGCCTTTGCTGGCCCCAACTGTAAGGGTCACTCTCCATTTCCTCCATTTTCCACTCCCCTTCACACCATCTGTGGTGAAGCAATGAAGTGCACCCTCTGAAGTGCATCCTCTAGCCTCGTGTGGGACAGGGACATCAGATGCCACTCCAACCCCCTCGTCTTCCTCCGCCAGCCAACGGTGCGAAGATGAGAGGAGTGTGCTCTGAATGTTTTCTGCCTAGCAGAGGCTAGTTCTCACTTACAAAAATGGCCGCACTTTGACCTGTATATCAGGCACCATGGTGTAGGTTTCAAAGAAACATGGCACCAACAAGTTGAAAACGTGGGCCATGCGTGGACCGTGTTTGAGTCTGGCAAGCTCCAGATCTGCTACCAGGTTCCGGCCATTATCACAGGCGCAAAAATGCCAGGCCCCAGGTTTAGCAGGGAAAAAAACATTGCCATCTCAGCCAGGATGGCATCTCTGACCTCGGAGGCACTGTGCTGTCTGTCCCCCAAGCTGATCAGCTTCAGCACCGCCTGCTGACATCTCCCCACACCAGTAGCTGGGGTCGATTCAATGGCGGAGGAGGAGGAGGAGGAGGAGGAGGGTGTTTCAGGACTCCTGCCAGGAATATTGGGCGGGGGAGACAAAGCAGGCCACCACAGTGTGCGACCCGGTCCCAGCCTCAACTACATTCATCCAGGCTCATGTTAAGGGCCATGAAAGTGAATGTTGGAAGGTCTCCCCACATCACACACACACACATATATATATATACATACAGTACACACATATATACACATCACACATCCACAATGACAGGTCAGGGGGGGACTGAAGGATTCCCCATTGTCTATTCCATCTGTGCTTGTCATGGGGGACGTGATATAAAGGGGGGCTCGGTAATGGTTGTGGAGCTTACATTGGGGTTTGTGTCCCTCCATTTGGGGAGTAAAGAAGGTTTCCAGGTATTTCCCCCCACTGTGATAGAGGTTGTAGTGAGTGTGTATAGTGTGTAGTTGTTAGGCTGTGATGTTGGGGTAATAGAGGGGCTTTGGTGTGTTAGATGCCCCCAGACATGCGCCCCCTGCTGGCCCAGTTACATTGCAGAGGTGTTGCATCATTTCCTGGGGTGTCATAGTGGACTTGGTGACTCTCCTGAGGTGAATGGTGGGATCCCCTGGAGTGAAGCATTGTCTCCCATAGACTATAATGAGGTTCCATATTCCTTCCAATAGTCCCATATTCAGATGATATTTGTAACGGACATCGGATATTTTACTGTTGGCTCATCTCTAGTCATGTAGAGTGCGGCCGGTGGTGACCTCGCACCTCCTGTGTGGCTCTGTATCTTGCCGGCTGATCAGCACACTGCACTGCGCAATCCTTGCTGGGGGAATAAGCTGTGGAGTTTCGGGCTCAATGTCTAGGTGTTTTCTCTACCTCATGAAGTGCCATCACCTGCTCATGCGGAAATATGGAACTGTCCAGCAGTTTAAGGAAGATCATCCATCTCCTCCACATCATCATCATCTCCTGCTTCTCCTCCTACATCACTGGTCATCCATAATGGAATGTGTGGGAGGAAACAACAACAACAACACACGCCCAGTTGACTGTAAGAAAATTATGGAGTGTGCTCAGCCAAGATGGAGGATACTGATGGAGGATGCCTCGCTGACATTACTTACCCAAGCTGTCCTCACCTTGTACACTTATGTGGAGGACAACCTGTGCTGCTTTTGGGAATTGTAGCTCTGCATATAAGTACAATACACCATGGAAATGAAGGGCAGGAGATATGGTCAAGGACAACACATGGACAATACATAATTTCTTAGTGCTCTGTACATTATTATATTAATCCCATGGTGCTGTACATTATTATATTAATCCCATGGTGCTCTGTACATTATTATATTAATCCCATGGTGCTGTACATTATTATATTACTCCCATGGTGCTCTGTACATTATTATATTACTCCCATGGTGCTCTGTACATTATTATATTAATCCCATGGTGCTCTGTACATTATTATATTACTCCCATGGTGCTGTACATTATTATATTAATCCCATGGTGCTGTACATTATTATATTACTCCCATGGTGCTCTGTACATTATTATATTAATCCCATGGTGCTCTGTACATTATTATATTAATCCCATGGTGCTGTACATTATTATATTAATCCCATGGTGCTCTGTACATTATTATATTAATCCCATGGTGCTCTGTACATTATTACATTAATCCCATGGTGCTCTGTACATTATTATATTAATCCCATGGTGCTGTACATTATTATATTAATCCCATAGTGCTGTACATTATTATATTAATCCCATGGTGCTCTGTACATTATTATACTAATCCCATGGTGGTCTGTACATTATTATATTAATCCCATGGTGCTCTGTACATTATTATATTAATTCCATGCTGCTCTGTACATTATTATATTATTCCCATTGTGCTCTGTACATTATTATATTAATCCCATGGTGTTGTACATTATTATATTAATTCCATGGTGCTCTGTACATTATTATATTAATCCCATGGTGCTCTGTACATTATTATATTAATCCCATGGTGCTGTACATTATTATATTAATCCCATGGTGCTCTGTACATTATTATATTAATCCCATGGTGCTTTGTACATTATTATATTAATCCCATGGTGCTCTGTACATTATTATATTAATCCCATGGTGCTCTGTACATTATTATATTATTCCCATGGTGCTCTGTACATTATTATATTAATCCCATGGTGCTCTGTACATTATAATATTATTCCCATGGTGCTCTGTACATTATTATATTAATCCCATGGTGCTCTGTACATTACTATATTAATCCCATGGTGCTCTGTACATTATTATATTAATCCCATAGTGCTCTGTACATTATTATATTAATCCCATGGTGCTCTGTACATTACTATATTAATGCCATGGTGCTCTGTACATTATTATATTAATCCCATGGTGCTGTACATTATTATATTACTCCCATGGTGCTCTGTACATTATTATATTAATCCCATGGTGCTGTACATTATTATATTAATCCCATGGTGCTCTGTACATTATTATATTAATCCCATGGTGCTGTACATTATTATATTACTCCCATGGTGCTCTGTACATTATTATATTAATCCCATGGTGCTGTACATTATTATATTAATCCCATGGTGCTCTGTACATTATTATATTAATCCCATGGTGCTCTGTACATTATTATATTAATCCCATGGTGCTGTACATTATTATATTAATCCCATGTGCTATACATTATTATATTACTCCCATGGTGCTCTGTACATTATTATATTAATCCCATGGTGCTGTACATTATTATATTAATCCCATGGTGCTGTACATTATTATATTAATCCCATGGTGCTCTGTACATTATTATATTAATCCTATGGTGCTCTGTACATTATTATATTAATCCCATGGTGCTCTGTACATTATTATATTATATTTATATACAATATATAGAAATATAATCCTAGCAGTGATCACTGGCACAGGGGGATAGAGGGCCGGACCACAAGAGCTTACAGTCTACGAGGGGAGTGGCCGTACAGACGGACACTACAAGGACAGCACATCTACAATAAATGGCTTATGTGACTGGCTCAGTGTTACATTTAGGGGTGTTGGGTCACCAGGGCGGGGGGTGAGCTCCCCCCCCCCCCCCCCGTTGGTTCTTCCACCAGATATTTATCCCCAGTAGTAACCTGCAGAGCGTCGCCCCCTCCTGCATTAGATGAGGGGTGGCCATGCTGTGTAATATCTGAGTCTCACCACTAGTTTGTTGCCGTTCTGCCTCGAGCAGCAGATTCTCACTGGATTTCTCCTCATCACTCCCAATGTAATGGGGGGGGGGGGGGGGTCACGGGGCGAGAAGATTGTGGGTGCAGTTGTGTTAGACTTGTCAGTCCCTGTAATCCGGTCTTCTGCTGCAGGGGGGTGATATTGGGGTGCACATGTACCTTCTCTTGCCCCACACATTTGCCACAACCCTCATTCTGCACCTCACCGTGGTTGTGGCCGGATCCGGACGTGGACACCTCGGCCACCATATTTTTTTTATCATTTACGCTCATTTATTGTTGTATTAAAAGGCAGCTCATCAGATAAGAGGAGGCGGGAGGAGGCGTAACCAGCTTAATCTAGTCTTCAGTATATTGGGAGAAGCTGGACCTTGGTGGAGGGACCATCATCTGTCCTACTGGATCCTAGACTACCTGACACCCCGCCCTCAGTATGTGAGCCCGGGACTACTGAGGGAGAAGCTGGACCTTGGTGGAGGGACCATCACCTGTCCTACTGGATCCTAGACTACCTGACACCCCGCCCTCAGTATGTGAGAGCCCAGGACTACTGAGGGAGAAGCTGGACCTTGGTGGAGGGACCATCACCTGTCCTACTGGATCCTAGACTACCTGACACCCCGCCCTCAGTATGTGAGAGCCCAGGACTACTGAGGGAGAAGCTGGACCTTGGTGGAGGGACCATCACCTGTCCTACTGGATCCTAGACTACCTGACACCCCGCCCTCAGTATGTGAGAGCCCAGGACTACTGAGGGAGAAGCTGGACCTTGGTGGAGGGACCATCACCTGTCCTACTGATTTCTGGACTACCTGACACCCCGCCCTCAGTATGTGAGAGCCCGGGACTACTGAGGGAGAAGCTGGACCTTGGTGGAGGGACCATCACCTGTCCTACTGGATCCTGGACTACCTGACACCCCGCCCTCAGTATGTGAGAGCCCAGGACTGTGTGTCTGACACTGTGATCTGTAGTACGGGGGCACCACAAGCTCCAGCTCTCGCCCCTGCTCACACTGTACACGGCTGACTTTAGGCACAACTCCTCCAGCTGTTACTTACAGAAGTCCTCCGATGTCTCTGCTATAGTCAGCCTTATCACTGATGGCGACGATAGGGAATACAGAGACTTATACCGGGACTGGGTGGACTGGGGTCCGCGGAACCAGCTCAGGATTAATGCTGGGAAGACCAAGGAGATGGGGGAGGACTTTAGTAAGCGGAGAGGTGCTCCGACCCCGGTGGAGATCCAAGGGACATGTATTGAGATAGTCAGGACCTATAAGTATCTGGGCGTGCTCCTCAATAATAAACTAGACTGGGCTGACCACCTGGAGGCGCTGCACAGAAAGGGCCACAGCAGACTCTACCTGCTCAGGAGGCTGAGGGCTGGGGGTCCAGGGGACACTTTTTAGGGCCAGGAGTCCAGGGGACACTTCTTAGGGCCTTCGGAGTCCAGGAGCCACTTCTTAGGGCTTTCGGAGTCCAGGGGCCACTTCTTAGGGCCTTCTGAGTCCAGGGGCCACTTCTTAGGGCCTTCGGAGTCCAGGGGCCACTTCTTAGGGCCTTCGGAGTCCAGGAGCCACTTCTTAGGGCCTTCGGAGTCCAGGGGCCACTTCTTAGGGCCTTCGGAGTCCAGGAGCCACTTCTTAGGGCCTTCGGAGTCCAGGGGCCACTTCTTAGGGCCTTCGGAGTCCAGGGGCCACTTCTTAGGGCCTTCGGAGTCCAGGGGCCACTTCTTAGGGCCTTCGGAGTCCAGGAGCCACTTCTTAGGGCCTTCGGAGTCCAGGGGTCACTTCTTAGGGTCTTCTTCAACTCTGTGGTTGCCTCAGCCATCTTTTTCGGTGTGGCCTGCTGGGGGCGCTGTATATCAACCAGGGACAGGAATAGACTTGACAGGCTGATCAGGAGAGGAAAAGAGCAGGACGGCGCTCACAGGTCCAATAGATTTTATTAATAAGAAGAATTGCACAACGCAAACAATCACAGCGTTTCGGGCTGGACGCCCTTTCAAGGTAAGAAGCTGTCCTGTCTCTTGGAGACTTCTATTATAAAGATCAGAGTTCTCAGTATGTCTAATAAGGCTGCTCATTTACTAAGGTGTTTAGGATAAAAGATCTATGTATCTGGTGAACAATATCAGCTTCCTGCTCATTGTATATCTATTTTTAAGGATGCCATTTACAATGAATATATGGATAAGCTGTATATGCTCCCAATGTGCTATGTTCTCTTTTTTTTTTTTTTTAATATATCTTTATGTTGTATATCAGCTTTGAAGTGTTATATCTGAGTTTGGCAACATTACAATTTTAACTGTTTGTGATTTTATATGTTATAGATTCTATATGTTACCTTATATATGGATTTGTGTGTTTTTAATTAGATACGCACTTGAGAAAGGGCGTCCAGCCCGAAACACTGTGATTGTTTGCGTTGTGCAATTCTTCTTACTAATAAAATCTATTGGACCTGTGAGCGCCGTCCTGCCCTTTTCCTCTGCTGTTTCCCCGGTTGACACAACTGGTGCCTTTGAGACGTGCTGCTCCCCATACCTGCTATCATATACACCGTAGTACCGAGTTGTGAACGTTGTCACAACCAAACCAGGTGAGAGGCCACCAGCTCTGATACATTCATTACAATTATCCAAAAAGGTGAATCGACTATCTACACTATAAAGTGTGCTCGGTGTTTTTCTATCTTTTGCAAGGCTGATCAGGAGGGCCAGCTCTGTCCTGGGGAGCCCCTTGGACCCAGTACAGGTGGTGGGTGACAGAAGGACACTGTACATGGTGACCTCCATGCGGGAGAACAAATCCCACCCCATGTATGGGACCCTGATGGGACTTGGCAGCCCTGTAAGTGACCGTCTGCTTCACCCCAAGTGTGAGAAGGAGCTATCGCAGGTCCTTCCTTCCAACCGCAACCAGGCTGTATAATCTACATCAGACCAAGCGCAGACACAGAACTAATGACCATGACTATGACGTCTTCCTTCTTCTCCTCCTTAGCTGCTATGGCCTCCTCGTATATCTTCTCTCCTCAGTCTGTGTGTCCTGTAATATATTCCTGTGTATTATCCTGTATCTGTATTACTAGGCTGCTGTAACATACTGAGTATCCGCACTGTGCGACTATTACAGGATTATCTTATCTTATCTTATTACAGATCAGTTCCTTACTGGCACAGATTCCTCCATTTTGGCGCAGGGACGCCCAGCTGATTTATGTCTGTCGCAGCCTCTTCATATAACGTTGGCTCATTGTATCCGTCACCTAATATTCACACCCCTTCAACTTTTTCAAATGTTGTCACCTACTCAAGCCCTTCAAAGAGGCCACCAGATTTATCTGCAATGTCACCCCCTGTAGGACAATGATGTCACCACCGCTGCCGTCTGTCTGTCCTGTTCTGTGCTGTATGTCTGCTGTTACTATTAATACTACCCCTTGTTTTCGGCACAGAACCCCCCCCCCCCCCCCCCCCCATAGACTTGTTGTTAAGCTGAAGGGCCCCTGCGCAGCTGCTTGTTACACCTCTGACAGCAAAGTGAGCTGGTGCTCTGTGCACATGGCCCGGTACTGCATGGTGTTATGGTGGGATGATGGGGCCCAAAGACACTAGCGCTAGTCTTTGCAGCAGTGAGGCTATCAGAGTACAGGGTCTCTCCGCTTGTGGCAGCCGCGGCATTGTGGTGGTAGAGGATGTGATGCGGTGCCAAACATTTAAACAATTTTATACTGTACAGATTTATCACAGTGACTGATACTGGATGATACATTGTACTGATTACTAATCCTGTGTAATATTAGACAGTGTAACCTTAGACTAGACAGTCTCATACTACACCAGATTTATCACAGTGACTGATACTGGATGATACATTGTACAGATTACTAATCCTGTGTAATATTAGACAGTGTAACCTTAGACTAGACAGTCTTATACTGTACAGATTTATCACAGTGACTGATACTGGATGATACATTGTACAGATTACTAATCCTGTGTAATATTAGACAGTGTAACCTTATACTAGACAGTTTTATACTGTACAGATTTATCACAGTGAGTGATACTGGATGATACATTGTACAGATTACTAATCCTGTGTAATATTAGACAGTGTAACTTTATACTAGACAGTCTTATACTGTACAGATGTGTCACAGTCACTGATACTGGATGATACATTGTACAGATTACTAATCCTCTGTAATATTAGACAGTGTAACCTTATACTAGACAGTCTTATACTGTACAGATTTATCACAGTGACTGATACTGGATGATACATTGTGCAGATTACTAATCCTGTGTAATATTAGACAGTGTAACCTTATACTAGACAGTCTTATACTACACCAGATTTATCACAGTCACTGATGCTGGATGATACATTGTACAGATTACTAATCCTGTGTAATATTAGACAGTGTAACCTTATACTAGACAGTCTTATACTGTACAGATTTATCACAGTCACTGATACTGGATGATACATTGTACAGATTACTAATCCTGTGTAATATTAGACAGTGTAACCTTACACTAGACAGTCTTATACTGTACAGATTTATCACAGTGACTGATACTGGATGATACATTGTACAGATTACTAATCCTGTGTAATATTAGACAGTGTAACCTTAGACTAGACAGTCTTAGGCTCCATTCACACAGAGTAACATTGGCGTTTTTTGTGCTTATTTTGGCACTAGACTGTCTAGCCTAACTTCAAACTTCCCATTAGTTGGTGACAAAAGGCACACAATTGCAACTTCAGTCATGCCCACATTGTATAGAGCCGTGCCTGTTTCATGTGATGTCTTACCCAGGATTGTACAAATCATAAAAGTGTCTAAATGGTTTCTAGCACTCATAGTCAGTGACCTTATAGACACTTGGTGATGACGTCAGGCTGCTTCTATATAGTCAGTGACCTTATAGACACTTGGTGATGACGTCAGGCTGCTTCTATATAGTCAGTGACCTTATAGACACTTGGTGATGACGTCAGGCTGCTTCTATATAGTCAGTGACCTTATAGACACTTGGTGATGGCAGACATGTCAGGCTACTTCCATACAGTCAGTGTTTGGTCAGTGATTTTCATCAGTGATTGTCAGCCAGAGCTAGGAGAGGGTTAAAGGCACAGAACAAGCAGACATCTCTGTATTACACCCGATACTGTGTAGTCTCCGTAGTTTTGGTGTAAATGATGCCATAATTCTGGCGAATCCTACTTACTGATTCTCCCCAAATATGTGACACCGTGGAAGGTGCGAGGTCTGGGGGCGATTAACCCTTACC
This sequence comes from Leptodactylus fuscus, assembly GCF_031893055.1. NCBI lineage: Eukaryota > Metazoa > Chordata > Amphibia > Anura > Leptodactylidae > Leptodactylus > Leptodactylus fuscus. Next base: position 577,088 of record NW_027440568.1, read on the forward strand.
TACCAGTATTGTACATATCTATGGAATCAGAAGGACTGATGGATAATGAAGGATATCTGGAGCGGGCTGTGCTGGTGTATCTGCTGCAGTACCTCATGTCACCAGCTGGTGGGATCTGGAGACAGGACAGAAGTTCAGTACTAGGAGGTTTATAAATGCCCAGGGCACAGGCGTGCGGTGTTCAGTGTGTGCACAGCGACCTGGTGCCTGTAATCTCTGAGCACCGCAGAGCTGAAGCCGTACAGACAGATGGAGATTAGTGCGGTGCCGCTGCGCTGGACGGCGCTCCTCCTCAGCCTGGGTGAGCGCTATAGTGGGTGCATTATATTCCACCTCAGGTCGGTATAGTCCAGCTCATTCTGTCTCTATAATGGCTTTGTACAGGTTTGGCTTCCTCCACCCAGGTCGTACTGGTGAATGGGACTTTGGGAGGATCTGCTACTTTCGATGTAGTCGACCCCCTCCCAGAATTTCACCGCATAATGTGGAACTTCGGAGAGACGGGCAATGTCACGGTGGTTACGGAAGTCTCCAATGATAACGTCGACCCTGACTACAATCTGCAGTACCGGGGCCGTAGTCAGCTGTATGAGAATGGGACCCTGAAGCTGGACAACCTGACGTACGCAGACGAGGGGCGCTACAATCTCTACATATACAACAACTTCACCACCACTATCATACCCTATGAGCTGGCGGTTTTAGGTAAGTGATGGCGCCTGCACTTCTGCGTGTTTTATTTATGTTCTAACCCCTCGCAGTCGCCATATTCCCGTAACGTTTCTAGATTTGCATTGGGCATCTTTTGCTGGCGGGGATGGCTGTCATTTTTGGGGGGTCTGTTGCTGTAATTTCTTGGTACCCAAATTCTTATTGAAGGTTAAAAAGCAAAACAGAATGTTTTCTTGCAATGACGTTCCCCTTATGGGAAAAACATCTGTACATGTTTATAGCCCAGGCACTCTTACACCAGTGATATGTTAATATGCGCGCTTCGCTGTAAGTGCTCTGATATCTGTTCTAGGTAATGGGGGGGGGGAGGATTTTAAATATCTTTTTTTATTTATTTGCAGTTTTAGTCCCCCCAAAAAAAATTGTGATAGGCTGTCATGTGAAGGGATCACCACTGGGAGAATGGCGCCTCGGTCAGATTTGGGTGGCTAATATCCTGATCAGTGGGGTCAGTGCCTCCCGGTCTCCACTGTATAATTCACAGCTCCTGAGCGGCCACCATATTTAAATACCTGACACCCGTGACCATGTTCATTCAACTGAGAATTGGTCAACTTACAAGGCCCTGAAAAATTTAGGCTCATGGGGGCCTAGACCTCCTAGTCTCCAGACTTTCTAGTCTTCAGGCTTCCATGTCTTCAGCTCTCCTAGTTTCCAGGCCTTCTAGTCTCCAGGTCATTAGCCTCCAGTCTTCCTCATCTCCTGGCCTCCTAGTCTGAAAACCTCCTACTCTCCAGACTTTCTAGTCTCCAGGCCTCCTTGTCTTCAGCTCTCCTAGTTTCCAGGTCTCCTAGTCTCCAGGCCTTCTAGTCTCCAGACCTCCTCATGTCCAGATCTCCTAGACTCCTGGTCATTAGCCTCCAGACCTCTTAGTCTTTAGACCTCCTCATCACCTGCCTTCCTAATCTCTAGAGCTCCTCAACTCCAGGCCTTCTAGTTTCCAGACCTCCTAGTCACCAGGCCTCAAAGTCTCCAGGCTTCCTCATCTCCAGACCTCCTACTTTCCAGACTCTCAGTCTCTATTCCGCCTCATCTCCAGGCTTCCAAATCTCCCGATCTCCTCATTTCCAGGTCTACTAGTCTCCAGACCTTCCCATGTTCAGGCCTCCTAGTATCCAGACCTTCTAGTCTCCAGACCTCCTAGTCTCCAGACCTTCCCATGTCGAGACTTTCTAGTCTCCAGACCTTCCCATCTCCAGGCCTCCTAGTATCCAGACCTTCTAGTCTCCAGGCCTCCTAGTTTCCAGACCTTCTAGTTTCCAGACCTTCTAGTCTCCAGGTCTCCTAGACTTCAGACCCTCCCATTTCCAGACCTTCTAGTCTCCAGACCTTCTAGTCTCCAGGCCTCCTAGTCTCCAGACCTCCTAGTCTTCAGACCTTCCCATCTCCAGGCCTCCTAGTCTCCAGACCTCCTAATCTCCAAACCTTCCCTTCTCCAGACCTCCTAGTCTCCAGACCTTCCCATCTCCAGGCTTCCTAGTCTCCAGGCCTCCTAGTCTCTGGACCTTCCCGTCTCCAGGCCTCCTAGTCTCTAGACCTCTTAGTCTCTAGACCTTCCCATCTCCAAGCCTCATAGTCTCCAGACCTTCCCATCTCCAGACCTCCTAGTCTCCAGGCCTCCTAGTCTCCAGACCTCCTAGTCTCCAGGCCTCCTAGTCTCCAGACCTTCTAGTCTCCAGGCCTACTAGTCTACAGACCTCCTAGTCTCCAGGCCTCCTAGTCTCCAGGCCTTCCCATCTCCAGACCTCCTAGTCTCCAGGCCTCCTAGTCTCCAGGCCTCCTAGTCTCCAGACCTCCTAGTCTTCAGACCTTCCCATCTCCAGGCCTCCTAGTCTCCAGACCTCCTAATCTCCAAACCTTCCCATCTCCAGACCTCCTAGTCTCCAGACCTTCCCATCTCCAGGCTTCATAGTCTCCAGGCCTCCTAGTCTCCGGACCTTCCCGTCTCCAGGCCTCCTAGTCTCTAGACCTCCTAGTCTCCAGACCTTCCCATCTCCAAGCCTCGTAGTCTCCAGACCTTCCCATCTCCAGACCTCCTAGTCTCCAGGCCTCCTAGTCTCCAGACCTTCCCATCTCCAGACCTCCTAGTCTCCAGGCCTACTAGTCTACAGACCTTCTAGTCTCCAGGCCTCCTAGTCTCCAGGCCTTCCCATCTCCAGACCTCCTAGTCTCCAGGCCTCCTAGTCTCCAGACCTCCTAGTCTTCAGACCTTCCCATCTCCAGGCCTCCTAGTCTCCAGACCTCCTAATCTCCAAACCTTCCCATCTCCAGACCTCCTAGTCTCCAGACCTTCCCATCTCCAGGCTTCATAGTCTCCAGGCCTCCTAGTCTCCGGACCTTCCCGTCTCCAGGCCTCCTAGTCTCCAGGCCTCCTAGTCTCCAGGCCTTCCCATCTCCAGACCTCCTAGTCTCCAGGCCTCCTAGTCTCCAGGCCTCCTAGTCTCCAGACCTTCCCATCTCCAGACCTCCTAGTCTCCAGGCCTCCTAATCTCCAGACCTTCCCGTCTCCAGACCTCCTAGTCTCCAGGCCTCCTAGTCTCCAGGCCTCCTAGTCTCCAGGCCTCCTAGTCTCTAGACCTCCTAGTCTCTAGACCTCCTAATCTTCAGACCTTCCCATCTTCAGGCCTCATAGTCTCCAGACCTCCTAGTCTCCAGGCCTCCTAGTCTCCAGGCCTCCTAGTCTCTAGACCTCCTAGTCTCTAGACCTCCTAATCTTCAGACCTTCCCATCTCCAGGCCTCATAGTCTCCAGACCTACATCCCACTGACTCACCCTTATGTTACAATGAGTAAGCCTGTTCTGGTCTACTTCTCACTGATGGACCAGCTTAGTCCTATCCATTACACAGGCCAAGCACCCAATGACTCACGATACAGAAAATAGCGCTAAAGTGAATTTAAGGGAGAACAGGAGAATAGAAAAGCCAGCGGATTGTGATATGACTAATGTTCTCCGGACTGTAGGGAATGACACAACTCCATAAGAACTAGGCGTGTACCGGTGAGGGCGACTTATAGCACGGCTAATCCTGTGCCGGACGCTCCAATGTTGTCAGAGGATTTGCTTAATCTCTTTGTTTATTTGCTGAATGTGATGATATATTTTTTGAGAACTTTTTGTGTCCTAAGTCATGGTGGGGCCGGCTCCCTTGTGAGAGGACTAACCCCTCCATACTGTGAGTGTGGTCTCCTGTTTTGTGGCTCCCCCGGCACCTTCTTATATTTCATTGTCCTCCATTTTTTAGTAGCCACTATTTTTTTACTCAAGAAAACAAAATGTTTGTAATGAAAAGCAAAGAGCGATAAAGCATCAGTGTAGCGGAGAGTTGTAGTGGAGCGGCGTTTAGATGGACGTGTTCTCATGGATTTGGGGAGTCCACGTTGGTCGCCTTTCCATATCCCGGTCACAGTCGGCCATTTCTCAGTATTGTGACCAATGTCCATTCTGATATGTGTGACATATTTATAAAGCTTTAGAAGACAAATAGAACGCAAAATAATCTACAAAATTCCCAGGAATGCACCAAAAACGTGTCCCCTCTACAGTCTAAGTAGCCGGCCGCCATTGTAAAGGGGGCTTCATACCATGTGGTACATTGCATTGTGTAGGGAGCCAAGGGCGGACATTGTACCATGTGGGGGGAGTCAGGACTTCATGAACCACAGTGCAGGGACTCCTTCATCTGCTGTAAGAGTGCGAGACGTTGTGTATCATTGTGTATCATTAGTATTCCAGGACCTGGAGGAGAAAATATTATTATTGTAGAATAAATCTTCTTTCTTGTTCCTATAACTGGAAAAAAGTGATTGAAAAAGATAAATCAGGTTTTGGAGCCGATGACGGATCTTATCCAATCAGTGTGTCCTGTCCTGGGGACTGAAAGCTGTTTATGGATCCTGCAGACCCCGATAACTACATGAAGGAGGAGGAGCTGAGAGAAGCCGATACAAAGTATCATACAGCACGTAGATATACAGAATAATGTACATTATATAGAAGGCAGAAGACAGCAGCACAACATACTGCACAATAATACACACATATAATACACACACATACTGCACAATAATACACACACAACACACTGCACAATGATACACACATATAATACACTCATTACATTACACTCACACACAGGGGTGAACCATGAGTTTCTACCGCCTGAGGCGGACGAGGAGCCGAGCAGAAGGGGGCGGGGTCGAGCAGAGGGGACGGGGCCGAGCGGAGGGTGCGGGGGCTGAGCGGAGCGAGCATCTTTAGCAGGCAGAGAGCAGGCAGGGAGAGGACCTGCTCTCTGCCTGAGCGTGAGGGGCGGCCACTGGAGCAGCGCTGCTCCAGCGGCCTCCCCAATCCACCGCTCAGTGACGGTGACCCTAAGCCAGTCCAGGACAGCTTGTCCTGGACTGGCTTAAGTCAGCAAAAATGCCGCCCTCCCTGAGGCCCTGACATAGCGCCGCCTGAAGTGGTCGCTTCAGGTCGCCTCATGGGAGGTGCGGCGCTGGTCACACACACGTACATATGGGGGTTACCACTGACTGATGTGTAATACCTCCACTTGCTGTCAGTGACTAGAGACCTCCTAGGTCTATTCTGCTGATATAATGGGTTGTTCCTCCTGGTAATCCCTCCGTCTGCTTTCTGCCTGTAGCCATCCTTCGTGCGCCATCTTTCAGTGTCCTCTCCGATCTTATTGTTGATGGTAAGAATGTGACCCTGTATTGTGATTCCGGGAGTCAGAATGTGACCACTTACACCTTCTATCGTGGTGAGAAGACGATCTGCTCTGAGCCCCATGTGACCTGCAGGGGAGCCTACCTGGACCTCACCCCAATAACTGAGAGTGACAGCGGATCCTACACCTGCTCCATCCAGAACCCGGTCAGCTCCAGCACCAGCGCCCCCCTGAGTCTGACCGTATCCGGTGAGTCTGATCACACCTTGTGCACCGCACTGCCGTTCTTGTAGGTTATATCACCCAGTAACCATTGATGTTTGTGTATAACCTCCTGTACACTGCAATATACCTGGTGCGGGGCCGGGGATTCTGCTTATGCTGTGTCACAGATACCAGCTGCCCTCCTCACACCTCAGTACCCCGCACCCCAGCTTTCTCTGGTCACACCTCAGTACCCTGCACCCCAGCTCTCTCTGGTCACACCTCAGTACCCTGCACCCCAGCTTTCTCTGGTCACACCTCAGTACCCTGCACCCCAGCTCTCTCTGGTCACACCTCAGTACCCCGCACCCCAGCTTTCTCTGGTCACACCTCAGTACCCCGCACCCCAGCTTTCTCTGGTCACACCTCAGTACCCCGCACCCCAGCTCTCTCTGGTCACACCTCAGTACCCCGCACCCCAGCTCACTCTGGTCACACCTCAGTACCCCGCACCCCAGCTCTCTCTGGTCACACCTCAGTACCCCGCACCCCAGCTTTCTCTGGTCACACCTCAGTACCCCGCACCCCAGCTCTCTCTGGTCACACCTCAGTACCCCGCACCCCAGCTTTCTCTGGTCACACCTCAGTACCCCGCACCCCAGCTTTCTCTGGTCACACCTCAGTACCCTGCACCCCAGCTTTCTCTGGTCACACCTCAGTACCCCGCACCCCAGCTCTCTCTGGTCACACCTCAGTACCCCGCACCCCAGCTTTCTCTGGTCACACCTCAGTACCCCGCACCCCAGCTTTCTCTGGTCACACCTCAGTACCCCGCACCCCAGCTTTCTCTGGTCACACCTCAGTACCCCGCACCCCAGCTCTCTCTGGTCACACCTCAGTACCCTGCACCCCAGCTCTCTCTGGTCACACCTCAGTACCCCGCACCCCAGCTCTCTCTGGTCACACCTCAGTACCCCGCACCCCAGCTCTCTCTGGTCACACCTCAGTACCCCGCACCCCAGCTTTCTCTGGTCACACCTCAGTACCCCGCACCCCAGCTTTCTCTGGTCACACCTCAGTACCCCGCACCCCAGCTTTCTCTGGTCACACCTCAGTACCCTGCACCCCAGCTTTCTCTGGTCACACCTCAGTACCCCGCACCCCAGCTTTCTCTGGTCACACCTCAGTACCCCGCACCCCAGCTCACTCTGGTCACACCTCAGTACCCCGCACCCCAGCTCTCTCTGGTCACACCTCAGTACCCTGCACCCCAGCTCTCTCTGGTCACACCTCAGTACCCTGCACCCCAGCTTTCTCTGGTCACACCTCAGTACCCTGCACCCCAGCTTTCTCTCGTCACACCTCAGTACCCTGCACCCCAGCTTTCTCTGGTCACACCTCAGTACCCCGCACCCCAGCTTTCTCTGGTCACACCTCAGTACCCCGCACCCCAGCTTTCTCTGGTCACACCTCAGTACCCCGCACCCCAGCTTTCTCTGGTCACACCTCAGTACCCCGCACCCCAGCTTTCTCTGGTCACACCTCAGTACCCCGCACCCCAGCTTTCTCTGGTCACACCTCAGTACCCCGCACCCCAGCTCTCTCTGGTCACACCTCAGTACCCTGCACCCCAGCTTTCTCTGGTCACACCTCAGTACCCCGCACCCCAGCTTTCTCTGGTCACACCTCAGTACCCTGCACCCCAGCTCTCTCTGGTCACACCTCAGTACCCCGCACCCCAGCTCTCTCTGGTCACACCTCAGTACCCCGCACCCCAGCTTTCTCTGGTCACACCTCAGTACCCTGCACCCCAGCTCTCTCTGGTCACACCTCAGTACCCCGCACCCCAGCTCTCTCTGGTCACACCTCAGTACCCTGCACCCCAGCTCTCTCTGGTCACACCTCAGTACCCCGCACCCCAGCTCTCTCTGGTCACACCTCAGTACCCCGCACCCCAGCTCTCTCTGGTCACACCTCAATACCCTGCACCCCAGCTCTCTCTGGTCACACCTCAGTACCCCGCACCCCAGCTTTCTCTCGTCACACCTCAGTACCCTGCACCCCAGCTTTCTCTGGTCACACCTCAGTATCCCGCACCCCAGCTTTCTCTGGTCACATCTCAGTACCCCGCACCCCAGCTTTCTCTGGTCACACCTCAGTACCCCGCACCCCAGCTTTCTCTGGTCACACCTCAGTACCCCGCACCCCAGCTTTCTCTGGTCACACCTCAGTACCCCGCACCCCAGCTCTCTCTGGTCACACCTCAGTACCCCGCACCCCAGCTTTCTCTGGTCACACCTCAGTACCCCGCACCCCAGCTTTCTCTGGTCACACCTCAGTACCCCGCACCCCAGCTCTCTCTGGTCACACCTCAGTACCCCGCACCCCAGCTTTCTCTGGTCACACCTCAGTACCCCGCACCCCAGCTCTCTCTGGTCACACCTCAGTACCCCGCACCCCAGCTCTCTCTGGTCACACCTCAGTACCCCGCACCCCAGCTCTCTCTGGTCACACCTCAGTACCCCGCACCCCAGCTTTCTCTGGTCACACCTCAGTACCCTGCACCCCAGCTTTCTCTGGTCACACCTCAGTACCCCGCACCCCAGCTCTCTCTGGTCACACCTCAGTACCCCGCACCCCAGCTTTCTCTGGTCACACCTCAGTACCCCGCACCCCAGCTCTCTCTGGTCACACCTCAGTACCCCGCACCCCAGCTCTCTCTGGTCACACCTCAGTACCCCGCACCCCAGCTTTCTCTGGTCACACCTCAGTACCCCGCACCCCAGCTTTCTCTGGTCACACCTCAGTACCCCGCACCCCAGCTTTCTCTGGTCACACCTCAGTACCCCGCACCCCAGCTTTCTCTGGTCACACCTCAGTACCCCGCACCCCAGCTCTCTCTGGTCACACCTCAGTACCCCCGCACCCCAGCTTTCTCTGGTCACACCTCAGTACCCCGCACCCCAGCTCTCTCTGGTCACACCTCAGTACCCCGCACCCCAGCTTTCTCTGGTCACACCTCAGTACCCTGCACCCCAGCTTTCTCTGGTCACACCTCAGTACCCCGCACCCCAGCTTTCTCTGGTCACACCTCAGTACCCCGCACCCCAGCTTTCTCTGGTCACACCTCAGTACCCCGCACCCCAGCTCTCTCTGGTCACACCTCAGTACCCCGCACCCCAGCTTTCTCTGGTCACACCTCAGTACCCCGCACCCCAGCTTTCTCTGGTCACACCTCAGTACCCCGCACCCCAGCTTTCTCTGGTCACACCTCAGTACCCCGCACCCCAGCTTTCTCTGGTCACACCTCAGTACCCCGCACCCCAGCTTTCTCTGGTCACACCTCAGTACCCCGCACCCCAGCTTTCTCTGGTCACACCTCAGTACCCCGCACCCCAGCTTTCTCTGGTCACACCTCAGTACCCCGCATCCCCACCTTTCTCTGGTCACACCTCAGTACCCCGCACCCCAGCTTTCTCTGGTCACACCTCAGTACCCCCGCACCCCAGCTTTCTCTGGTCACACCTCAGTACCCTGCACCCCAGCTCTCTCTGGTCACACCTCAGTACCCCGCACCCCAGCTCTCTCTGGTCACACCTCAGTACCCTGCACCCCAGCTCTCTCTGGTCACACCTCAGTACCCCGCACCCCAGCTCTCTCTGGTCACACCTCAGTACCCCGCACCCCAGCTCTCTCTGGTCACACCTCAGTACTCCGCACCCCAGCTTTCTCTGGTCACACCTCAGTACCCTGCACCCCAGCTTTCTCTGGTCACACCTCAGTACCCTGCACCCCAGCTTTCTCTGGTCACACCTCAGTACCCTGCACCCCAGCTTTCTCTGGTCACACCTCAGTACCCCGCACCCCAGCTTTCTCTGGTCACACCTCAGTACCCCGCACCCCAGCTCTCTCTGGTCACACCTCAGTACCCCGAACCCCAGCTTTCTCTGGTCACACCTCAGTACCCCGCACCCCAGCTTTCTCTGGTCACACCTCAGTACCCCGCACCCCAGCTTTCTCTGGTCACACCTCAGTACCCTGCACCCCAGCTTTCTCTGGTCACACCTCAGTACCCCGAACCCCAGCTTTCTCTGGTCACACCTCAGTACCCCGCACCCCAGCTTTCTCTGGTCACACCTCAGTACCCCGCACCCCAGCTTTCTCTGGTCACACCTCAGTACCCCGCACCCCAGCTTTCTCTGGTCACACCTCAGTACCCCGCACCCCAGCTTTCTCTGGTCACACCTCAGTACCCTGCACCCCAGCTCTCTCTGGTCACACCTCAGTACCCCGCACCCCAGCTCTCTCTGGTCACACCTCAGTACCCCGCACCCCAGCTCTCTCTGGTCACACCTCAGTACCCCGCACCCCAGCTTTCTCTGGTCACACCTCAGTACCCCGCACCCCAGCTTTCTCTGGTCACACCTCAGTACCCCGCACCCCAGCTTTCTCTGGTCACACCTCAGTACCCCGCACCCCAGCTCTCTCTGGTCACACCTCAGTACCCCGCACCCCAGCTCTCTCTGGTCACACCACAGTACCCCGCACCCCAGCTTTCTCTGGTCACACCTCAGTACCCCGCACCCCAGCTCTCTCTGGTCACACCTCAGTACCCCGCACCCCAGCTTTCTCTGGTCACACCTCAGTACCCCGCACCCCAGCTTTCTCTGGTCACACCTCAGTACCCCGCACCCCAGCTCTCTCTGGTCACACCTCAGTACCCTGCACCCCAGCTTTCTCTGGTCACACCTCAGTACCCCGCACCCCAGCTTTCTCTGGTCACACCTCAGTACCCCGCACCCCAGCTTTCTCTGGTCACACCTCAGTACCCCGCACCCCAGCTTTCTCTGGTCACACCTCAGTACCCCGCACCCCAGCTTTCTCTCGTCACACCTCAGTACCCTGCACCCCAGCTCTCTCTGGTCACACCTCAGTACCCCGCACCCCAGCTTTCTCTCGTCACACCTCAGTACCCTGCACCCCAGCTTTCTCTGGTCACACCTCAGTACCCCGCACCCCAGCTTTCTCTGGTCACACCTCAGTACCCCGCACCCCAGCTTTCTCTGGTCACACCTCAGTACCCCGCACCCCAGCTCTCTCTGGTCACACCTCAGTACCCCGCACCCCAGCTTTCTCTGGTCACACCTCAGTACCCCGCACCCCAGCTCTCTCTGGTCACACCTCAGTACCCTGCACCCCAGCTTTCTCTGGTCACACCTCAGTACCCTGCACCCCAGCTTTCTCTGGTCACACCTCAGTACCCCGCACCCCAGCTCTCTCTGGTCACACCTCAGTACCCCGCACCCCAGCTCTCTCTGGTCACACCTCAGTACCCCGAACCCCAGCTTTCTCTCGTCACACCTCAGTACCCCGCACCCCAGCTTTCTCTGGTCACACCTCAGTACCCCGCACCCCAGCTTTCTCTGGTCACACCTCAGTACCCCGCACCCCAGCTCTCTCTGGTCACACCTCAGTACCCCGCACCCCAGCTCTCTCTGGTCACACCTCAGTACCCCGCACCCCAGCTTTCTCTGGTCACACCTCAGTACCCCGCACCCCAGCTTTCTCTGGTCACACCTCAGTACCCCGAACCCCAGCTTTCTCTGGTCACACCTCAGTACCCCGAACCCCAGCTTTCTCTGGTCACACCTCAGTACCCCGCACCCCAGCTCTCTCTGGTCACACCTCAGTACCCCCGCACCCCAGCTTTCTCTGGTCACACCTCAGTACCCCGCACCCCAGCTTTCTCTGGTCACACCTCAGTACCCCGAACCCCAGCTTTCTCTGGTCACACCTCAGTACCCCGAACCCCAGCTTTCTCTGGTCACACCTCAGTACCCCGCACCCCAGCTTTCTCTGGTCACACCTCAGTACCCCGCACCCCAGCTCTCTCTGGTCACACCTCAGTACCCCGAACCCCAGCTTTCTCTGGTCACACCTCAGTACCCCGCACCCCAGCTTTCTCTGGTCACACCTCAGTACCCCGAACCCCAGCTCTCTCTGGTCACACCTCAGTACCCCGCACCCCAGCTCTCTCTGGTCACACCTCAGTACCCCGAACCCCAGCTTTCTCTGGTCACACCTCAGTACCCCGAACCCCAGCTCTCTCTGGTCACACCTCAGTACCCCGCACCCCAGCTCTCTCTGGTCACACCTCAGTACCCCGCACCCCAGCTTTCTCTGGTCACACCTCAGTACCCCGCACCCCAGCTCTCTCTGGTCACACCTCAGTACTCCGCACCCCAGCTTTCTCTGGTCACACCTCAGTACCCTGCACCCCAGCTTTCTCTGGTCACACCTCAGTACCCCGCACCCCAGCTCTCTCTGGTCACACCTCAGTACCCCGCACCCCAGCTCACTCTAGTCACACCTCAGTACCCCGCACCCCAGCTCTCTCTGGTCACACCTCAGTACCCCGCACCCCAGCTTTCTCTGGTCACACCTCAGTACCCCGCACCCCAGCTCTCTCTGGTCACACCTCAGTACCCCGCACCCCAGCTCACTCTAGTCACACCTCAGTACCCCGCACCCCAGCTCTCTCTGGTCACACCTCAGTACCCCGCACCCCAGCTCTCTCTGGTCACTCCTCAGTACCCCGCACCCCAGCTTTCTCTGGTCACACCTCAGTACCCCGCACCCCAGCTCTCTCTGGTCACTCCTCAGTACCCCGCACCCCAGCTTTCTCTGGTCACACCTCAGTACCCCGCACCCCAGCTCTCTCTGGTCACACCTCAGTACCCTGCACCCCAGCTTTCTCTGGTCACACCTCAGTACCCCGCACCCCAGCTTTCTCTGGTCACACCTCAGTACCCCGCACCCCAGCTTTCTCTGGTCACACCTCAGTATCCTGCACCCCAGCTTTCTCTGGTCACACCTCAGTACCCCGCACCCCAGCTCTCTCTCACCAAGGACGTGTGACCATGGGATGTCCTGATCCGTGTCCCCAGGTGATCAGCTTTTCGAGACCATGACATTTGCGCACACTCCGCACATCACATGATCTGGTCGCCTCACTGGTCTGTGAATAAGAGAAGAGCTGGCAATTATTCTCCAGGGCCCCGGGCCCCTAGACAGCCGCACAAGTGTCTGTACCCGCTGCCCCTATAGGGAATCACATAGGGTCACAGTCACATGTATGGGAGGGGATGTCTGTGGTTTGCTCCTCTGTAGTGTGACCTGAGCCTTAGATCTCCTTAATGGGGTGAGGACAGATCCCTCTATATGGCCTAGACGGGGCTCGGGTGCCCCTACAGAAGACAATGGTGGGACAGGACTAGATAGGACAATCCTACTAACATGTCTGCAGTGTACACGGATGATAAGGATTATACTGCAGAAAGTCGGGGTTATTGTTACATGTGGCAGGAGATTAGGGATTAGTGCGATGACCCTGTGATCTGTCCTGTTGGCAGTGCCCGTATCGGCCGTCACCCTGACCACTAACACGTCTGACCAGTTACTGTGGCCAGGGGAGGACTCGGTGCATTTACTCTGCTCATCTAATGGTACAAATGTCACCTACTCCTGGAGTCTGGATGGAGAACCAATACCGGAGGAACCCCGATACCGCCTGACCCCGGAGACCTCACTGCTCATTATAAGCCCAATCTCCGAAAAGGACAATGGAGAGTTCATGTGCATGGCCAGAAACGGGATCAACAAGGAGAACAGCTCCAGACTGAACCTCAAGCTGGCCGGTGAGTAGTCACAAAGATAAAGATATATAGAGATATATACAGTCACCACTGGGGGGAGCTCACTACATACAGATTATACAGTCACCACTAGGAGGAGCTCACTACATACAGATTATACAGTCACCACTAGGAGGAGCTCACTACATACAGATTATACAGTCACCACTAGAGGGAGCTCACTACATACAGATTATACAGTCACCACTAGGGGGAGCTCACTACATACAGATTATACAGTCACCACTAGGAGGAGCTCACTACATACAGATTATACAGTCACCACTAGGAGGAGCTCACTACATACAGATTATACAGTCACCACTAGGGGGAGCTCACTACATACAGATTATACAGTCACCACTAGGAGGAGCTCACTACATACAGATTATACAGTCACCACTAGGAGGAGCTCACTACATACAGATTATACAGTCACCACTAGGAGGCGCTCACTACATACAGATTATACAGTCACCACTAGGAGGAGCTCACTACATACAGATTATACAGTCACCACTAGGGGGAGCTCACTACATACAGATTATACAGTCACCACTAGGAGGAGCTCACTACATACAGATTATACAGTCACCACTAGAGGGAGCTCACTACATACAGATTATACAGTGACCACTAGGGGGAGCTCACTACATACAGATTATACAGTCACCACTAGGGGGAGCTCACTACATACAGATTATACAGTCACCACTAGGGGGAGCTCACTAAATACAGATTATACAGTCACCACTAGGGGGAGCTCAGAGTATACAGATATATACAGTCACCACTAGGAGGAGCTCACTACATACAGATTATACAGTCACCACTAGGAGGAGCTCACTACATACAGATTATACAGTCACCACTAGGGGGAGCTCACTACATACAGTATATACAGTCACCACTAGGAGGAGCTCACTACATACAGATTATACAGTCACCACTAGGGGGAGCTCACTACATACAGATTATACAGTCACCACTAGAGGGAGCTCACTACATAGAGATAATACAGTCACCACTAGGAGGAGCTCATTACATACAGATTATACAGTCACCACTAGGAGGAGCTCACTACATACAGATTATACAGTCACAACTAGGGGGAGCTCACTACATACAGATTATACAGTCACCACTAGGGGGAGCTCACTACATACAGATTATACAGTCACCACTAGGAGGAGCTCACTACATACAGATTATACAGTCACCACTAGGGGGAGCTCACTACATACAGATTATACAGTCACCACTAGGAGGAGCTCACTACATACAGATTATACAGTCACCACTAGGGGGAGCTCACTACATACAGTATATACAGTCACCACTAGAGGGAGCCACTACATACAGATTATACAGTCACCACTAGGGGGAGCTCACTACATACAGATTATACAGTCACCACTAGAGGGAGCTCACCACATACAGATTATACAGTCACCACTAGGGGGAGCTCACTACATACAGATTATACAGTCACCACTAGAGGGAGCTCACTACATACAGATTATACAGTCACCACTAGGGGGCGCTCACTACATACAGATTATACAGTCACCACTAGGGAGAGCTCACTACATACAGATTATACAGTCACCACTAGGGGGAGCTCACTACATACAGATTATACAGTCACCACTAGAGGGAGCTCACTACATACAGATTATACAGTCACCACTAGGAGGAGCTCACTACATACAGATTATACAGTCACCACTAGGAGGAGCTCACTACATACAGATTATACAGTCACCACTAGGAGGCGCTCACTACATACAGATTATACAGTCACCACTAGGAGGAGCTCACTACATACAGATTATACAGTCACCACTAGGGGGAGCTCACTACATACAGATTATACAGTCACCACTAGGGGGAGCTCACTACATACAGATTATACAGTCACCACTAGGAGGAGCTTACTACATACAGTATATACAGTCACCACTAGGGGGAGCTCACTACATACAGATTATACAGTCACCACTAGGAGGAGCTCACTACATACAGATTATACAGTCACCACTAGGGGGAGCTCACTACATACAGATTATACAGTCACCACTAGGGGGCACTCACTACGTACAGATTATACAGTCACCACTAGGGGGAGCTCACTACATACAGATTATACAGTCACCACTAGGGGGAGCTCACTACATACAGATTATACAGTCATCACTAGGGGGCGCTCACTACATACAGATTATACAGTCACCACTAGGGGGAGCTCACTACATACAGATTATACAGTCACCACTAGGAGGAGCTCACTACATACAGATTATACAGTCACCACTAGGAGGAGCTCACCACATACAGATTATACAGTCACCACTAGGGGGAGCTCACTACATACAGATTATACAGTCACCACTAGGGGGAGCTCACTACATACAGATTATACAGTCACCACTAGGGGGAGCTCACTACATACAGAATATACAGTCACCACTAGGGGGAGCTCACTACATACAGATTATACAGTCACCACTAGGGAGCGCTCACTACATACAGATTATACAGTCACCACTAGGGGAGCTCACTACATACAGATTATACAGTCACCACTAGGGGGAGCTCACTACATACAGATTATACAGTCACCACTAGGAGGAGCTCACTACATACAGATTATACAGTCACCACTAGGGGGAGCTCACTACATACAGATTATACAGTCACCACTAGGGGGCACTCACTACGTACAGATTATACAGTCACCACTAGGGGGAGCTCACTACATACAGATTATACAGTCACCCCACTAGGGGGAGCTCACTACATACAGATTATACAGTCATCACTAGGGGGCGCTCACTACATACAGATTATACAGTCACACTAGGGGGAGCTCACTACATACAGATTATACAGTCACCACTAGGAGGAGCTCACTACATACAGATTATACAGTCACCACTAGGAGGAGCTCACCACATACAGATTATACAGTTCACCCACTAGGGGAGCTCACTACATACAGATTATACAGTCACCACTAGGGGGAGCTCACTACATACAGATTATACAGTCACCACTAGGGGGAGCTCACTACATACAGAATATACAGTCACCACTAGGGGGAGCTCACTACATACAGATTATACAGTCACCACTAGGAGGGAGCTCACTACATACAGATTATACAGTCACCACTAGGGGGAGCTCACTACATACAGATTATACAGTCATCACTAGGAGAGCTCACTACATACAGATTATACAGTCACCACTAGGGGGAGCTCACTACATACAGATTATACAGTCACCACTAGGAGGAGCTCACTACATACAGATTATACAGTCACCACTAGGGGGAGCTCACTACATACAGATTATACAGTCACCACTAGGGGGAGCCTCACTACATACAGATTATACAGTCACCACTAGGGGGAGCTCACTACATACAGATTATACAGTCACCACTAGAGGAGCTCACTACATACAGATTATACAGTCACCACTAGAGGGAGCTCACTACATACAGATTATACAGTCACCACTAGGGGGCGCTCACTACATACAGATTATACAGTCACCACTAGGGGGAGCTCACTACATACAGATTATACAGTCACCACTAGGGGGAGCTCACTACATACAGAATATACAGTCACCACTAGAGGGAGCTCACTACATACAGATTATACAGTCACCACTAGGGGGCGCTCACTACATACAGATTATACAGTCACCACTAGGGGGAGCTCACTACATACAGATTATACAGTCACCACTAGGAGGAGCTCACTACATACAGATTATACAGTCACCACTAGGAAGAGCTCACTACATACAGATTATACAGTCACCACTAGGGGGAGCTCACTAAATACAGATTATACAGTCACCACTAGGAGGAGCTCACTACATACAGATTATACAGTCACCACTAGGAAGAGCTCACTACATACAGATTATACAGTCACCACTAGAGGGAGCTCTCTACATACAGATTATACAGTCACCACTAGGAGGAGCTCACTACATACAGATTATACAGTCACCACTAGGAGGAGCTCACTACATACAGATTATACAGTCACCACTAGGGGGAGCTCACTACATACAGATTATACAGTCACCACTAGGAGGAGCTCACTACATACAGATTATACAGTGACCACTAGGAGGACCTCACTACATACAGATTATACAGTCACCACTAAGGGGAGCTCACTACATACAGATTATACAGTCACCACTAGAGGGAGCTCACTACATACAGATTATACAGTCACCACTAGGGGGAGCTCACTATATACAGATTATACAGTCACCACTAGGGGGAGCTCACTACATACAGATTATACAGTCACCACTAGGAGGAGCTCACTACATACAGATTATACAGTCACCACTAGGGGGAGCTCACTACATACAGATTATACAGTCACCACTAGGGGGACCTCACTACATACAGATTATACAGTCACCACTAGGAGGAGCTCACTAAATACAGATTATACAGTCACCACTAGAGGGAGCTCACTACATACAAATTATACAGTCACCACTAGAGGGAGCTCACTACATACAGAATATACAGTCACCACTAGGAGGAGCTCACTAAATACAGATTATACAGTCACCACTAGAGGGAGCTCACTACACACATATTATACAGTCACCACTAGGAGGAGCTCACTACATACAGATTATACAGTCACCACTAGGGGGAGCTCACTACATACAGATTATACAGTCACCACTAGAGGGAGCTCACTACATACAGATTATACAGTCACCACTAGGGGGAGCTCACTACATACAGATTATACAGTCACCACTAGGGGGAGCTCACTACATACAGATTATACAGTCACCACTAGGGAGAGCTCACTACATACAGATTATACAGTCACCACTAGGAGGAGCTCACTACATACAGATTATACAGTCACCACTAGGAGGAGCTCACTACATACAGATTTTACAGTCACCACTCTAGGAGGAGCTCACTACATACAGATTATACAGTCACCACTAGGGGGAGATCACTACATACAGATTATACAGTCACCACTAGGAGGAGCTCACTACATACAGATTATACAGTCACCACTAGGAGGAGCTCACTACATACATATTATACAGTCACCACTAGGGGGAGCTCACTATATACAGATTATACAGTCACCACTAGGGGGAGCTCACTACATACAGATTATACAGTCACCACTAGGAGGAGCTCACTACATACAGATTATACAGTCACCACTAGGGGGAGCTCACTACATACATATTATACAGTCACCACTAGGGGGAGCTCACTACATACAGATTATACAGTCACCACTAGGGGGCACTCACTACATACAGATTATACAGTCACCACTAGGGGGTGCTCACTACATACAGATTACAGCAGACATTTCTGGATTTATTTAGATATGACAATCTGGTTTTCAGGGCTTGACCTTTACTGGGGTCTGCAATGTTTGGGCAGACTCCATGTTGGTCAGTGTCTAACAGAAGTTTATGTTTTGGTTCACAGCTCCGGTCTCGGCGGTGTCGTTAACCACTGAAACATCTGGAGCGCTTGGTGGACCGGACTCAGTGTCTCTCTATTGCACAGCTCAGGGGTCAGACATCACCTTCACCTGGAGAATGAATGGACTTCCAGTGTCCTCCAACCCTCCATATTCCATTACTTCGGGGGAATCTCCTCCAACCTCTAATCTCACCATCAGCCCCATCCCCAGGAGCCGCACTGGACCCTTCACCTGTACAGCGACCAACAGGCTGAATAGTGAGACCAGCAAAAGGAAGTACATATCCTCATCATGTGAGTATTACCCCCGGGTACTGCCCTATGGACTCACTCCATTTAATAAAGTATCACTAGGTTGTGCCATTGCATTGCATTGATCATGATGGTCCGACCTCTGGGACCCCCACAACCCTTAGAATAAATCCTCCATAGTGTTGGTTTAGAGCAGCGCCCCCTTCTAACTCCCCCGGGAACAATATTCACTTGGTTGGGGCCAAGTACGGTGGTGTCCAGGACTCTGCAGTGAATGTGAGGCAGGGCTAAGCCAGTTCTGCAGCCCCTTCATGAATGGTCCTGTGTGTAGAGACCGTCACGTATTTGTGGAGTCTTTGGTGGTCTGAAGCCTGTTCCCTTCACTGGTATAACAGGGGTACAGCGCAGTGCGGCGCTCCGTGTCCTCACCTCTGATGACTGTTATATGGCAGGACTTGGTTGCCTGTATTTTCCTACCTTAGACCCCCAGAACCGGACCCCAGTTTTCTATAATATGCGCCCTCAGATTATGAGGTTTCCCACCTACGATTCCCAGGACCGGTTACTATTATAACTTGTAAAGCTTCTCAATAGATTGGAAATATTGTAGTGGAATTTGCTTATAATTCCCAAACTAGGGATTTCACCTTATTGCCTGTGACCTTCCAATTCTTAAGACCCCTTCAGGGCGAAAACGAGAAATAAATACCAGGTGTCTGGACAAGACGACACCAAGGACTTGTATCATGTGTGAGAGAGTTTATAATGGTCTTCTTCCATCTAATGGGGATAAGGCCTTGAAGTGTCGCTTCCAATCAGAATGGCTATACCATAATAGTCCTGTATACAGTAACTATACTGCGCTTACTTGTGACTCCCATGACCCAGATATAAGAGCTTGGGCTCACATTATACTGTGAGTAACAGAAGATGGACAACAACAGAGACGGGGGAGGGGGGAGTCATGCGAAATTAATGTATTAACCCTTTATTCTCTTCACGCTACCTTATCCTAAGGCCGTCCTCAGCTCTCTCTGATACCTCATTTGGTTTCTGGGTCTACACCATCTCCACACTCCATAGAGATTTCTATGTTGGGTTATTTCCCTCTATAACAATGGACTTGGGTCACACAGATCCCGACAGACAGAGGACCATCCAGGGCCACCTACCTGCACCTCCTGCAGTGGCCATCAGGGCCTGTCCGGAACTTAGGGGATTGAAGAGGCCAAACCGACCTACAACCCGCACATGTCCATGGAGGATACTCTAGTTCCCCTCTGTTTGTGAGATCTGGAGTCTTACCACTTATCACTCGTGGCTTCTTACTTTCCCTCTGCCCTTCATTGGCTCATTCCAATGGTCCCAGAGACACCTGGAATATTTGGGGTCTGGGTCACCCTCTATACAAGGACTAATCTACACCTCTACAATGGTTGCACTTTCCTGACTTTTTTACCTCCTGGCCATTCTCCTGCCCTCCACATGTGTCTGATCTCGGCCTTACCCCGGGATGACTCTGCTGTATATCTCTATCATATATGGTCACTGCTGGTAATATCTACATCTTCCTCTTCTGTGTTTGTAGCCGCCGAACAAGGTCCATCTCTCACCATCATCTCTGGTCCTATTGTCTCTGGTAAGAACGTGACCCTCCATTGTGATGCCGGGAGTCAGAATGTGACCACTTACACCTTCTATCGTGGTGAGAAGACGATCTGCTCTGAGCCCCATGTGACCTGCAGGGGACCCTACCTGGACTTCACCCCAATAACTAGGACTGACAGTGGATCCTACACCTGCTCCATCCAGAACCCGACCAGCAATAGCACCAGCGACCCCCTGAGTCTGACCGTATCAGGTGAGTCTGTTCTTCATGGCGTCCTCAGTCCAATATCACTGGACCATTTGAGCCCCAGCAACACATTAGTGTGACTTGTCTCCCATGTAATTAATGAGATATAGTTTACAATTATCAGACACAGTTTATGCAATCGTTGAAAATCAGAGGGAGCAATGTAAATTGACTCTCATAGAGTACATTGCAGATTCTGCACACAGCACACACACATTATAAAAGCAAGCAATGTAGGTCATGGGAGAGCTGTGTGCAGCCACATCTCATAGGATAACCAGGAATCTCATTGGATACACTGGAAATTCTACACACAGCACACACAGATGGATTAGACGCTCATTGGAGTCAGCGGGAATAGTGTGAATTGACTCTCATAGAATTCATGGGATATTCTGCAATCAGTAAACACAGATAAATTAATCACTTATTTAAAGTCAGGGGAACAGTTTAAATTGACTCTCATAGGATATAGATACACTGGAGATTCTGCACACAGCACACACAGATAGTGAAAACACACAGTGTAAAACTGGCCTTATAAATTATTCTTTTGTCTTCCTAAATGTATAATTCCTACCATTCATCCAACATCTCCTTCTACATATTCCACAAACCCCTTCCCCTGTTACATAGTCTCAGCTGGTGGTCGGTGTATATTAGTAATATCTGGGGTCCTTAGATCTCTCCTGCCCTCCACATGTGTCTGATCTCGGCCTTACCCCGGGATGACTCTGCTGTATATCTCTATCATATATGGTCACTGTGGGTAATATCTACATCTTCCTCTTCTGTGTTTGTAGCCGCCCAACAAGGTCCATCTCTCACCATCACCTCTGGTCCTATTGTCTCTGGTAACAACGTGACCCTCCATTGTAATCCCGGGAAAAAGTCTGTGACTACTTACACCTTCTATCGTGGTGAGAAGACGATCTGCTCTGAGCGCCATGTGACCTGCAGGGGAGCCTACCTGGACTTCACCCCAATATCTGAGACTGACAGCGGATCCTACACCTGCTCCATCCAGAACCCGACCAGCTCCAGCACCAGCGACCCCCTGAGTCTGACGGTATCAGGTGAGTCTGTTCTTCATGGCGTCCTTACCAACATCTCAGTCCAATATCACTGGACCATTTAAGCCCCAGCAACACTTTCCAGAAATATCTATAAGTCTGACGGATTTGGAGGCAACTTAACCCATCCCTTTGTCATCAAATTTGCAGGACAATCCCACAATACAGTATAGACAAGCAGTGTAAGTCAGGGGTGAGAAGTGTAAAGTGATTCTAATAAGATACACAGAAGATTCTGCAAACAGCTCACACAGAACTTGTAAACAATTAGAGTGACTCAGGAGAGAGAAGTATGAAGTGTGTGTCATAGGATACACTGAAGATTCTGCACAAATCATACAAAGACAGTAAAAACACTCAGTATAAGTAAAAAAATGGTGGAGTGATGCGGCATCTCATAGGATACACTGGAGGTTCTGCACTAAGCACACATATGTTGTATAGACACACAGTCTAAGTCAGTTAGAAAAGTGTAATAGTTACATCTCATAGGATAAGCAGGAATCTAATTGGATACACTGGAGATTCTACATTCAGCACACACAGATAGTTTAGACACTCGCTGGAGTCAGTGTGATCAGTCTGATTTGTCTCATACAGAGATAATTTAGGCGCTCACTGAAAATCAGGAAAACAGTTTAAATAGACTCTGCACACAGCACACACAGTGCAAAACTGGCCTTAGATCTCTCCTGCCCTCCACATGTGTCTGATCTCGGCCTTACCCCGGGATGACTCTGCTGTATATCTCTATCATATATGGTCACTGCTGGTAATATCTACATCTTCCTCTTCTGTGTTTGTAGCCGCCCAACAAAGTCCATCTCTCACCATCACCTCTGGTCCTATTGTCTCTGGTAACAACGTGACCCTCCATTGTGATGCCGGGAGTCAGAATGTGACCACTTACACCTTCTATCGTGGGGAGAAGACGATCTGCTCTGAGCCCCATGTGACCTGCAGGGGAGCCTACCTGGACTTCACCCCAATAACTAGGACTGACAGCGGATCCTACACCTGCTCCATCCAGAACCTGGTCAGCAATAGCACCAGCGACCCCCTGAGTCTGACCGTATCAGGTGAGTCTGTTCTTCATGATATCCTCAATCCAATATCACTGGACCATTTAAGCCCCAGCAACACATCAGTGTGACTTGTCTCTCATGTAATTAATGAGATATAGTTTACAATTATCAGACACAGATAGTTTATGCAATCGTTCATTGGATTTCTCATTGGATACACTGGAAATTCTGCACACAGCACACACAGATGGATTAGACACTCATTGTCAGCCACGGGGAAGAATGTGAATTGACTCTCCTAGGATACATTGGAAATTCTGCACACAGCACACACAAATTGTATAAGAAAGAAATTGAGGTCAGAGAAGAGCAGCATGAAGTTACACCTCATAGGATAACCAGGAATCTCATTGGATACACTGGAAATTCTACACACAGCACACACAGATGGATTGGACACTCATTGGAGTCAGCAGGAATAGTGTGAATTGACTCTTATAGAATTCATGGGATATTCTGCAATCAGTAAACACAGATAAATTAATCACTTATTTAAAGTCAGGGGGAACAGTTTAAATTGACTCTCATAGGATATACTGTAGATACACTGGAGATTCTGCACACAGCACACACAAATTGTATCAGCAAGTAATATAGGTCAGTGGAGAGCAATGTGACTTTACATCTCCTAGAATATAGTGGGGATTAAGCCAATAGCACACACAAAAATTATAGACAGGCAGTGTGAGTCAGGGGAGAGCAAAGTGAAGCTACATCTCAGAGGATACCCTGGAGATTCTGCACACAGCACACACAGATAGTGAAAACACACAGTGTAAAACTGGCCTTATAAATTATTCTTTTGTCTTCCTAAATGTATAATTCCTACCATTCATCCAACATCTCCTTCTACATATTCCACAAACCCCTTCCCCTGTTACATAGTCTCAGCTGGTGGTCGGTGTACATTAGTAATATCTGGGGTCCTTAGATCTCTCCTGCCCTCCACATGTGTCTGATCTCGGCCTTACCCCGGGATGACTCTGCTGTATATCTCTATCATATATGGTCACTGTGGGTAATATCTACATCTTCCTCTTCTGTGTTTATAGACGCCCAACAAGGTCCATCTCTCACCATCACCTCTGGTCCTATTGTCTCTGGTAACAACGTGACCCTCCATTGTAATCCCGGGAAAAAGTCTGTGACTACTTACACCTTCTATCGTGGTGAGAAGACGATCTGCTCTGAGCCCCATGTGACCTGCAGGGGAGCCTACCTGGACTTCACCCCAATATCTGAGAGTGACAGCGGATCCTACACCTGCTCCATCCAGAACCCGACCAGCTCCAGCACCAGCGACCCCCTGAGTCTGACCGTATCAGGTGAGTCTGTTCTTCATGGCGTCCTTACCAACATCTCAGTCCAATATCACTGGACCATTTAAGCCCCAGCAACACTTTCCAGAAATATCTATAAGTCTGACGGATTTGGAGACAACTTAACCCATCCCTTTGTCATCACATTTGCAGGACAATCCCACAAAATAGTATAGACAAGCAGTGTAAGTCAGGGGTGAGAAGTGTAAAGTGATTCTAATAAGATACACAGAAGATTCTGCAAACAGCTCACACAGAACTTGCAAACAATTAGAGTGACTCAGGAGAGAGAAGTATGAAGTGTGTGTCATAGGATACACTGAAGATTCTGCACAAATCATACAAAGACAGTAAAAACACTCAGTATAAGTAAAAAAATGGTGGAGTGATGCGGCATCTCATAGGATACACTGGAGGTTCTGCACTAAGCACACATATGTTGTATAGACACACAGTCTAAGTCAGTTAGAAAAGTGTAATAGTTACATCTCATAGGATAAGCAGGAATCTAATTGGATACACTGGAGATTCTACATTCAGCACACACAGATAGTTTAGACACTCGCCGGAGTCAGTGTGATCGATCTGATTTGTCTCACAGAATTCATGGGATATATTTTACATTCAGAAGACACAAATGTAATTTAGGCGCTCACTGAAAATCAGGGGAACAGTTTAAATAGACTCTGCACACAGCACACACAGTGCAAAACTGACCTTAGATCTCTTCTGCCCTCCACATGTGTCTGATCTCGGCCTTACCCCGGGATGACTCTGCTGTATATCTCTATCATATATGGTCACTGCTGGTAATATCTACATCTTCCTCTTCTGTGTTTGTAGCCGCCCAACAAGGTCCAACTCTCACCATCACCTCTGGTCCTATTGTCTCTGATAACAACGTGACCCTCCATTGTGATGCCGGGAGTCAGAATGTGACCACTTACACCTTTTATCGTGGGGAGAAGATGATCTGCTCTGAGCCCCATGTGACCTGCAGGGGAGCCTACCTGGACTTCACCCCAATAACTAGGACTGACAGCGGATCCTACACCTGCTCCATCCAGAACCTGGTCAGCAATAGCACCAGCGACCCCCTGAGTCTGACCGTATCAGGTGAGTCTGATCTTCATGGCGTCCTCAGTCCAATATCACTGGACCATTTGAGCCCCAGCAACACATCAGTGTGACTTGTCTCTCATGTAGTTAATGAGATATAGTTTACAATTATCAGACACAGTTTATGCATTTGTTGAACATCAGAGGGAGCAATGTAAATTGACTCTCATAGAGTACATTGCAGATTCTGCACACAGCACACATACATTGTAAAATCAAGCAATGTAGGTCATGGGAGAGATGTGTGCAGCCACATCTCATAGGATAACCAGGAATCTCATTGGATACACTGGAAATTCTGCACACAGCACACACAGATGGATTAGACACTCATTGTCAGCCACGGGGAAGAATGTGAATTGACTCTCCTAGGATACATTGGAAATTCTGCACACAGCACACACAAATTGTATAAGAAAGAAATGGAGGTCAGAGAAGAGCAGCATGAAGTTACACCTCATAGGATAACCAGGAATCTCATTGGATACACTGGAAATTCTACACACAGCACACACAGATGGATTAGACACTCATTGGAGTCAGCGGGAATAGTGTGAATTGACTCTTATAGAATTCATGGGATATTCTGCAATCAGTAAACACAGATAAATTAATCACTTATTTAAAGTCAGGGGGAAAAATTTAAATTGACTCTCATAGGATATAGATACACTGGAGATTCTGCACACAGCACACACAAATTGTATCAGCAAGTAATATAGGTCAGTGGAGAGCAATGTGACTTTACATCTCCTAGAATATAGTGGGGATTAAGCAAATAGCACACACAAAAATTATAGACAGGCAGTGTGAGTCAGGGGAGAGCAAAGTGAAGTTACACCTCAGAGGATACCCTGGAGATTCTGCACACAGCACACACAGATAGTGAAAACACACAGTGTAAAACTGGCCTTATAAATTATTCTTTTGTCTTCCTAAATGTATAATTCCTACCATTCATCCAACATCTCCTTCTACATATTCCACAAACCCCTTCCCCTGTTACATAGTCTCAGCTGGTGGTCGGTGTATATTAGTAATATCTGGGGTCTTTAGATCTCTCCTGCCCTCCACATGTGTCTGATCTCGGCCTTACCCCGGGATGACTCTGCTGTATATCTCTATCATATATGGTCACTGCTGGTAATATCTACATCTTCCTCTTCTGTGTTTATAGCCGCCCAACAAGGTCCATCTCTCACCATCACCTCTGGTCCTATTGTCTCTGGTAACAACGTGACCCTCCATTGTAATCCCGGGAAAAAGTCTGTGACTACTTACACCTTCTATCGTGGTGAGAAGACGATCTGCTCTGAGCCCCATGTGACCTGCAGGGGAGCCTACCTGGACTTCACCCCAATATCTGAGAGTGACAGCGGATCCTACACCTGCTCCATCCAGAACCCGACCAGCTCCAGCACCAGCGACCCCCTGAGTCTGACCGTATCAGGTGAGTCTGTTCTTCATGGCGTCCTTACCAACATCTCAGTCCAATATCACTGGACCATTTAAGCCCCAGCAACACTTTCCAGAAATATTTATGTCTGACGGATTTGGAGACAACTTAACCCATCCCTTTGTCATCACATTTGCAGAACAATCCCACAATATAGTATAGACAAGCAGTGTAAGTCAGGGGTGAGAAGTGTAAAGTGATTCTAATAAGATACACAGAAGATTCTGCAAACAGCTCACACAGAACCTGTAAGCACTGGAGGTTCTGCACTAAGCACACATATGTTGTATAGACACACAGTTGAAGTCAAGTTAGAAAAGTGTAATAGTTACGTCTCATAGGATAAGCAGGAATCTAATTGGATACACTGGAAATTCTACATACAGCACACACAGTCAACCATTTTGTATATAACCCTCTCCTTTGGCATGACAGTCCCATAGACATCAGGACTATAGATGGGTTCTCAGTGTTAAAGACTCTAATCCTGTAATATAAAGGGAATCTCTGAGTACAGTGTAATGTAGAGGTCCTCGTGTACACCTTGTATATACCCGTTGTAGCTGATCTGCCATTGATGTCACTAGGTTCTCAGAAGCAGAGAGGGCAGAGTCTCATCTAGATACAGCTAGTGATAAATCATTATATAGAGCGTCTCTCTACAAAAGCAGAAACAGTCAGGAAAGAGCAGTGTGAAGTTACATTTCAGAGGATACACTGGAGCTTCTGCACAAAACATACATAGATATTATAGACATGCAGTGTAAGTCAAGGAGCAGCAGTATGAAGCTTCATCTCTGGATACACTGGAGATTCTGTAAAAATCACAAACATTGTGTAGAGAGGCATTGTGAGAGCAGTGTGAAGCTTTATCTCATAGGATACACTGGAAAATCTACACACAGCACACACAGAAAGTATATTCAATTTGTTTGAGTCAGAAGAGAGCAGCATGAAGCTTCATTTCATTCACTGGAAATTTTACACTCAGAATACAGATAGTATAACAATGAGTGTGAGTCAGGGGAGAGCAGGATGAAGTTCTGGATTCACTGCGGATTCAGCACAAAACAATCTAAGATGATATAGAAAAATAATGTAAATGATATCTTAACTAATACACAGTCTATTTCATTAAATACACTGGAGATTCTGCACACAGCAATCTAAGATAATATAGACAAATAATATAAGTGCATAAATTATATCTTAATAAAAGCACAGTATATTTCATTAAATACACCGGAGATTCTGCACACAGCACACACAGAAAATATGGCCATGCAGAATGAGAATCTTAGACATTCTGCACAAACAGGTGGAATAGACAGGCAGTGTGAATTTTGTGAGTGCTAAGTTTCAAAGGAATACACTGGACATTCTGCAGGTAACACATATTGATAGTATACCAGCTCCTAGGAATACACTGCAGATTGTGCACACAGCACTCACAGTATATACATCTTTTATATCATTGTGCTATTGGTTCTTTAGGTAAAGCCAAAATATATTTTCAGCAGCCACCTTTGTGCTGATGGCCAGACTGGGGTCACATGGAGGTTTGGGCTGCCTTAGGGAAACGGGGACGCTGCAGGACCGGATCAAGGGTTAATTCAGAAAAATGCATTAAAGAGCTTCACCAAAAACAGTGTCATGATGGTCAGTGACTAATCCTCCTCTGTGTCCACAGCTGCGGTCTCGGCAGTGTCTCTGACCAGTAACACATCCGGAGCGCTCTGGGCAGGACAGGACTCGGTGTCTCTCTATTGTACAGCTCAGGGGTCAGACATCACCTTCTCCTGGAGAATGAATGGACTTCTAGTGTCCTCCAACCCTCCATATTACATTACTGGGGGGGAATCTCCTCCGACCTCCACTCTCACCATCAGCCCCATCTCCAGGAGCCACAGCGGGCCCTTCACCTGTACAGCGACCAACTGGCTGAATAATGAGACCAGCAACGAGATCAACCTGGAGATCAACTGTGAGTGCCGGGGGAGGGGGGGTCTCAACAAGGTGTTTTTGTGAGAAAGACATTTTTAAAGATTTTTTAAAATAATTTTATTGTTACTTCTCCACTGTCTATACTCTAAAAAAAAGTACAATATCCTACAATTTTCACTCTGTCCACTAAGTCTAACCGAGACCCTACATTTTTAATTCTATAGAGGTTTTTCATTGTAGCAGTGACCTCATTTACATAACAAAGAAGATACCAAGGATTACAATGGAAGATAACACCTCTCCAGATATACTCATTGCAGTTACTGGCACCGATCATGGGGATTCACGGGCAGTTACTGGCACCGATCATGGGGATTCACGGGCAGTTTCTGGCACCGATCATGGGGATTCACAGGCAGTTACTGGCACTGATCATGGGGATTCACAGGCAGTTACTGGCACTGATCATGGGGATTCACGGGCCTCTTATTATTAGAATGTTTCGGGAGGATTTAGTCTCAATCACCCGTTACGTTTACTAAGCTGTATGGACGGCCCCTCCCTCTGTACTCCCCCCTGATCTCAACTCAAAGGGGTTTCCCAGGCAAAACATGTTGATGATCCTATAGGTGGGGTCTGACACCCAGCAACTCTACCAATCAGCCACTACTAGTAGCTGTGACATCCAGAGCACAGAGTTGGAAGCAGACAGCGCCATCTCCTGCTTAGTGGCCATCAATGATTACTGCAGCTCAGCTTCTCTTACATTAACCACTGACTAACTCTGCACAGGGCATAAACCATACTATAAGTATCTGGGTGCGCCCCCAATAATAAACTACACTGGGCCGATCACCTGGAGGCGC
Organism: Leptodactylus fuscus; assembly: GCF_031893055.1. Lineage (NCBI taxonomy): Eukaryota > Metazoa > Chordata > Amphibia > Anura > Leptodactylidae > Leptodactylus > Leptodactylus fuscus. The sequence goes on from NW_027440568.1 coordinate 606,874, forward strand.
TGCACAGAAAGGGCCACAGCAGACTCTACCTGCTCAGGAGGCTGAGGGCCGGAGTCCAGGGGACCTTCGGAGTCCAGGGGACACTTCTTAGGGCCTTCGGAGTCCAGGGGCCACTTCTTAGGGCCTTCGGAGTCCAGGAGCCACTTCTTAGGGCCTTCGGAGTCCAGGGGACACTTCTTAGGGCCTTCGGAGTCCAGGGGACACTTCTTAGGGCCTTCGGAGTCCAGGGGACACTTCTTAGGGCCTTCGGAGTCCAGGGGACACTTCTTAGGGCCTTCGGAGTCCAGGGGACACTTCTTAGGGCCTTCGGAGTCCAGGGGACACTTCTTAGGGCCTTCTTCATCTCTGTGGTTGCCTCAGCCATCTTTTTCGGTGTGGCCTGCTGGGGGCGCTGTATATCAACCAGGGACAGAAATAGACTTGACAGGCTGATCAGGAGGGCCAGCTCTGTCCTGGGGAGCCCCTTGGACCCAGTACAGGTGGTGGGTGACAGAAGGATACTGTCTGTGGTGACCTCCATGCGGGAGAACAAATCCCACCCCATGTATGGGACCCTGATGGGACTTGGCGCAGTGTAAGCGACCGTCTGCTTCACCCCAAGTGTGAGAAGGAGCTATCGCAGGTCCTTCCTTCCAACCGCGACCAGGCTGTATAATCTACATCAGACCGAGCGCAGACACTCCGCACACAGGACTAATGACTATGACTATGAAGTCTTCCTTCTTCTTCTGTTCCTTAGCTGCTATGGACTCCTAGTATATCTTCTCTCCTCAGTCTGTGTGTCCTGTAATATATTCCTGTGTATTATCCTGTATCTGTATTACTAGGCTGCTGGAACATACTGAGAATCTGCACTGTGCGACTATTACAGGATTATCTTATCTTATCTTATTAACTAATGACTTCTATGGGAATGTTGTGGGCATGCTCTATGAGCTGTACAGAGGTGGTAGTGCACAAAGGGGGAGGAGGAGACTTGTGACCATTTCCTAATGACTTCTTTGGGATAAGGGAGCTCCGACCTCTAGAGCCATCACGTATCTGATAAGAGAGCTCCAACCTCTAGAGCCATCATGTATCTGATAAGGGAGCTCCGACCTCTAGAGCCATCATGTATCTGATAAGGGAGCTCCGACCTCTAGAGCCATCACGTATCTGATAAGAGAGCTCCAACCTCTAGAGCCATCATGTATCTGATAAGGGAGCTCCGACCTCTAGAGCCATCATGTATCTGATAAGGGAGCTCTGACCTCTAGAGCCATCACGTATCTGATAAGAGAGCTCCAACCTCTAGAGCCATCATGTATCTGATAAGGGAGCTCCGACCTCTAGAGCCATCATGTATCTGATAAGGGAGCTCCGACCTCTAGAGCCATCACGTATCTGATAAGAGAGCTCCAACCTCTAGAGCCATCATGTATCTGATAAGGGAGCTCCGACCTCTAGAGCCATCATGTATCTGATAAGGGAGCTCCGACCTCTAGAGCCATCACGTATCTGATAAGAGAGCTCCAACCTCTAGAGCCATCATGTATCTGATAAGGGAGCTCCGACCTCTAGAGCCATCATGTATCTGATAAGGGAGCTCTGACCTCTAGAGCCATCATGTATCTGATAAGGGAGCTCCGACCTCTAGAGCCATCATGTATCTGATAAGGGAGCTCCGACCTTAGAGCCATCATGTATCTGATAAGGGAGCTCCAACCTCTAGAGCCATCATGTATCAGATAAGGGAGCTCCGACCTCTAGAGCCATCATGTATCTGATAAGGGAGCTCCAACCTCTAGAGCCATCATGTATCTGATAAGGGAGCTCCAACCTCTAGAGCCATCATGTATCTGATAAGGGAGCTCCAACCTCTAGAGCCATCATGTATCTGATAAGGGAGCTCCAACCTCTAGAGCCATCATGTATCTGATAAAGGAGCTCCGACCTCTAGAGCCATCATGTATCAGATAAGGGAGCTCCGACCTCTAGAGCCATCATGTATCTGATAAGGGAGCTCCGACCTTAGAGCCATCATGTATCAGATAAGGGAGCTCCGACCTCTAGAGCCATCATGTATCTGATAAGGGAGCTCCGACCTTAGAGCCATCATGTATCTGATAAGGGAGCTCCGACCTCTAGAGCCATCATGTATCTGATAAGGGAGCTCCGACCTTAGAGCCATCATGTATCTGATAAGGGAGCTCCAACCTCTAGAGCCATCATGTATCAGATAAGGGAGCTCCGACCTCTAGAGCCATCATGTATCTGATAAGGGAGCTCCAACCTCTAGAGCCATCATGTATCTGATAAGGGAGCTCCAACCTCTAGAGCCATCATGTATCTGATAAGGGAGCTCCAACCTCTAGAGCCATCATGTATCTGATAAGGGAGCTCCAACCTCTAGAGCCATCATGTATCTGATAAAGGAGCTCCGACCTCTAGAGCCATCATGTATCAGATAAGGGAGCTCCGACCTCTAGAGCCATCATGTATCTGATAAGGGAGCTCCGACCTTAGAGCCATCATGTATCAGATAAGGGAGCTCCGACCTCTAGAGCCATCATGTATCTGATAAGGGAGCTCCGACCTTAGAGCCATCATGTATCTGATAAGGGAGCTCCGACCTCTAGAGCCATCATGTATCTGATAAGGGAGCTCCAACCTCTAGAGCCATCATGTATCTGAAAAGGGAGCTCCGACCTCTAGAGCCATCATGTATCTGATAAGGGAGCTCCGACCTTAGAGCCATCATGTATCTGATAAGGGAGCTCCGTCCTCTAGAGCCATCATGTATCTGATAAGGGAGCTCCAACCTCTAGAGCCATCATGTATCTGATAAGGGAGCTCTGACCTCTAGAGCCATCATGTATCTGATAAGGGAGCTCCGACCTCTAGAGCCATCATGTATCTGATAAGGGAGCTCCGACCTTAGAGCCATCATGTATCTGATAAGGGAGCTCCAACCTCTAGAGCCATCATGTATCTGATAAGGGAGCTCCAACCTCTAGAGCCATCATGTATCAGATAAGGGAGCTCCGACCTCTAGAGCCATCATGTATCTGATAAGGGAGCTCCAACCTCTAGAGCCATCATGTATCTGATAAAGGAGCTCCGACCTTAGAGCCATCATGTATCTGATAAGGGAGCTCCAACCTCTAGAGCCATCATGTATCAGATAAGGGAGCTCCGACCTCTAGAGCCATCATGTATCTGATAAGGGAGCTCCAACCTCTAGAGCCATCATGTATCTGATAAGGGAGCTCCGACCTCTAGAGCCATCATGTATCTGATAAGGGAGCTCTGACCTCTAGAGCCATCATGTATCTGATAAGGGAGCTCCGACCTCTAGAGCCATCATGTATCTGATAAGGGAGCTCCGACCTTAGAGCCATCATGTATCTGATAAGGGAGCTCCAACCTCTAGAGCCATCATGTATCAGATAAGGGAGCTCCGACCTCTAGAGCCATCATGTATCTGATAAGAGAGCTCCAACCTCTAGAGCCATCATGTATCTGATAAGGGAGCTCCAACCTCTAGAGCCATCATGTATCTGATAAGGGAGCTCCAACCTCTAGAGCCATCATGTATCTGATAAGGGAGCTCCAACCTCTAGAGCCATCATGTATCTGATAAAGGAGCTCCGACCTCTAGAGCCATCATGTATCAGATAAGGGAGCTCCGACCTCTAGAGCCATCATGTATCTGATAAGGGAGCTCCAACCTCTAGAGCCATCATGTATCTGAAAAGGGAGCTCCGACCTCTAGAGCCATCATGTATCTGATAAGGGAGCTCCGACCTTAGAGCCATCATGTATCTGATAAGGGAGCTCCGTCCTCTAGAGCCATCATGTATCTGATAAGGGAGCTCCAACCTCTAGAGCCATCATGTATCTGATAAGGGAGCTCTGACCTCTAGAGCCATCATGTATCTGATAAGGGAGCTCCGACCTCTAGAGCCATCATGTATCTGATAAGGGAGCTCCGACCTTAGAGCCATCATGTATCTGATAAGGGAGCTCCAACCTCTAGAGCCATCATGTATCAGATAAGGGAGCTCCGACCTCTAGAGCCATCATGTATCTGATAAGGGAGCTCCAACCTCTAGAGCCATCATGTATCTGATAAGGGAGCTCCAACCTCTAGAGCCATCATGTATCTGATAAGGGAGCTCCAACCTCTAGAGCCATCATGTATCTGATAAGGGAGCTCCAACCTCTAGAGCCATCATGTATCTGATAAAGGAGCTCCGACCTTAGAGCCATCATGTATCTGATAAGGGAGCTCCAACCTCTAGAGCCATCATGTATCAGATAAGGGAGCTCCGACCTCTAGAGCCATCATGTATCTGATAAGGGAGCTCCAACCTCTAGAGCCATCATGTATCTGATAAGGGAGCTCCGACCTCTAGAGCCATCATGTATCTGATAAGGGAGCTCTGACCTCTAGAGCCATCATGTATCTGATAAGGGAGCTCCGACCTCTAGAGCCATCATGTATCTGATAAGGGAGCTCCGACCTTAGAGCCATCATGTATCTGATAAGGGAGCTCCAACCTCTAGAGCCATCATGTATCAGATAAGGGAGCTCCGACCTCTAGAGCCATCATGTATCTGATAAGAGAGCTCCAACCTCTAGAGCCATCATGTATCTGATAAGGGAGCTCCAACCTCTAGAGCCATCATGTATCTGATAAGGGAGCTCCAACCTCTAGAGCCATCATGTATCTGATAAGGGAGCTCCAACCTCTAGAGCCATCATGTATCTGATAAAGGAGCTCCGACCTCTAGAGCCATCATGTATCAGATAAGGGAGCTCCGACCTCTAGAGCCATCATGTATCTGATAAGGGAGCTCCGACCTTAGAGCCATCATGTATCAGATAAGGGAGCTCCGACCTCTAGAGCCATCATGTATCTGATAAGGGAGCTCCGACCTTAGAGCCATCATGTATCTGATAAGGGAGCTCCGACCTCTAGAGCCATCATGTATCTGATAAGGGAGCTCCAACCTCTAGAGCCATCATGTATCTGAAAAGGGAGCTCCGACCTCTAGAGCCATCATGTATCTGATAAGGGAGCTCCGACCTTAGAGCCATCATGTATCTGATAAGGGAGCTCCGTCCTCTAGAGCCATCATGTATCTGATAAGGGAGCTCCAACCTCTAGAGCCATCATGTATCTGATAAGGGAGCTCCAACCTCTAGAGCCATCATGTATCTGATAAGGGAGCTCCGACCTCTAGAGCCATCATGTATCTGATAAGGGAGCTCCGTCCTCTAGAGCCATCATGTATCTGATAAGGGAGCTCCAACCTCTAGAGCCATCATGTATCTGATAAGGGAGCTCCGTCCTCTAGAGCCATCATGTATCTGAAAAGGGAGCTCCGACCTCTAGATACTCAGGAGGACACATAATGGAGAGGTGACCACGTGTCATGTCTGGATTCAGTTCATTTGTTGACCCTTTGTCCTTATAACTTGTGTCTTCTAACAGGGAGTCCAGAAGGAGGAGTCGCCTGTCTAGCCACACCCAGCGATGATGAGCATATCATGTTAGGCTGTTCCTGGTCAGGAGGTCGCCCGTCTACTAACGTGACTATGAGGTTCAACCACACTATGACTACATCCAGTAACGAGGTGACCAGGAATGTGACCAGACATAAAATTATTCAGGGATCCAACCTCACCTGTCTCGGAGAACAAGATGGAAGGACATCATGGTGTACAGTGATTCTGGGTGAGCTTCTTATTGTATGTAGTGACGCCCCCTAGTGGTGACTGTATAATCTGTATGTAGTGAGCTCCACCTAGTGGTGACTGTATAATCTGTATGTAGTGAGCTCCCCCTAGTGGTGACTGTATATACTGTATGTAGTGAGCTCCTCCTAGTGGTGACTGTATATACTGTATGTAGTGAGCTCCTCCTAGTGGTGACTGTATAATCTGTATGTAGTGAGCTCCCCCTAGTGGTGACTGTATATACTGTATGTAGTGAGCTCCTCCTAGTGGTGACTGTATAATCTGTATGTAGTGAGCTCCCCCTAGTGGTGACTGTATAATCTGTATGTAGTGAGCTCCCTCTAGTGGTGACTGTATAATCTGTATGTAGTGAGCTCCCTCTAGTGGTGACTGTATAATCTGTATGTAGTGAGCTCCTCCTAGTGGTGACTGTATAATCTGTATGTAGTGAGCTCCCCCTAGTGGTGACTGTATAATCTGTATGTAGTGAGCTCCTCCTAGTGGTGACTGTATAATCTGTATGTAGTGAGCGCCCCCTAGTGGTGACTGTATAATCTGTATGTAGTGAGCTCCCTCTAGTGGTGACTGTATAATCTGTATGTAGTGAGCGCCCCCTAGTGGTGACTGTATAATCTGTATGTAGTGAGCTCCCCCTAGTGGTGACTGTATAATCTGTATGTAGTGAGCTCCCCCTAGTGGTGACTGTATAATCTGTATGTAGTGAGCTCCTCCTAGTGGTGACTGTATAATCTGTATGTAGTGAGCTCCTCCTAGTGGTGACTGTATAATCTGTATGTAGTGAGCTCCCTCTAGTGGTGACTGTATAATCTGTATGTAGTGAGCTCCCCCTAGTGGTGACTGTATAATCTGTATGTAGTGAGCTCTCCCTAGTGGTGACTGTATAATCTGTATGTAGTGAGCGCCCCCTAGTGGTGACTGTATAATCTGTATGTAGTGAGCTCCCTCTAGTGGTGACTGTATAATCTGTATGTAGTGAGCTCCCCCTAGTGGTGACTGTATAATCTGTATGTAGTGAGCTCCCTCTAGTGGTGACTGTATAATCTGTATGTAGTGAGCTCCCCCTAGTGGTGACTGTATAATCTGTATGTAGTGGCTCCCTCTAGTGGTGACTGTATATACTGTATGTAGTGAGCTCCCCCTAGTGGTGACTGTATAATCTGTATGTAGTGAGCTCCTCCTAGTGGTGACTGTATAATCTGTATGTAGTGAGCTCCCCCTAGTGGTGACTGTATAATCTGTATGTAGTGAGCTCTCCCTAGTGGTGACTGTATAATCTGTATGTAGTGAGCGCCCCCTAGTGGTGACTGTATAATCTGTATGTAGTGAGCTCCCTCTAGTGGTGACTGTATAATCTGTATGTAGTGAGCTCCCCCTAGTGGTGACTGTATATACTGTATGTAGTGAGCTCCCCCTAGTGGTGACTGTATAATCTGTATGTAGTGAGCTCCTCCTAGTGGTGACTGTATAATCTGTATGTAGTGAGCTCCTCCTAGTGGTGACTGTATATATCTGTATACTCTGAGCTCCCCCTAGTGGTGACTGTATAATCTGTATGTAGTGAGCTCCCCCTAGTGGTGACTGTATAATCTGTATGTAGTGAGCTCCTCCTAGTGGTGACTGTATAATCTGTGTGTAGTGTAGTGAGCTCCCCCTAGTGGTGACTGTATAATCTGTATGTAGTGAGCTCCCCCTAGTGGTGACTGTATAATCTGTATGTAGTGAGCTCCTCCTAGTGGTGACTGTATAATCTGTGTGTAGTGTAGTGAGCTCCCCCTAGTGGTGACTGTATAATCTGTATGTAGTGAGCTCCCCCTAGTGGTCACTGTATAATCTGTATGTAGTGAGCTCCCTCTAGTGGTGACTGTATAATATGTATGTAGTGAGCTCCCCCTAGTGGTGACGGTATAATCTGTATGTAGTGAGCTCCCCCTAGTGGTGACTGTATAATCTGTATGTAGTGAGCTCCCCCTAGTGGTGACTGTATAATCTGTATGTAGTGAGCTCCCTCTAGTGGTGACTGTATAATCTGTATGTAGTGAGCTCCCCCTAGTGGTGACTGTATAATCTGTATGTAGTGAGCTCCCCCTAGTGGTGACTGTATAATCTGTATGTAGTGATCTCCTCCTAGTGGTGACTGTATAATCTGTATGTAGTGAGCTCCCCCTAGTGGTGACTGTATAATCTGTATGTAGTGAGCTCTTCCTAGTGGTGACTGTATAATCTGTATGTAGTGAGCTCCCCCTAGTGGTGACTGTATAATCTGTATGTAGTGAGCTCCTCCTAGTGGTTACTGTATAATCTGTATGTAGTGAGCGCCCCCTAGTGGTGACTGTATAATCTGTATGTAGTGAGCTCTCCTAGTAGTGACTGTATAATCTGTATGTAGTGAGCTCCCCCTAGTGGTGACTGTATAATCTGTATGTAGTGAGCTCCCCCTAGTGGTGACTGTATAATCTGTATGTAGTGAGCTCCCCCTAGTGGTGACTGTATAATCTGTATGTAGTGAGCTCCCCCTAGTGGTGACTGTATAATCTGTATGTAGTGAGCTCCTCCTAGTGGTGACTGTATAATCTGTATGTAGTGAGCTCCCCCTAGTGGTGACTGTATAATCTGTATGTAGTGAGCGCCTCCTAGTGGTGACTGTATATATCTGTATACTCTGAGCTCCCCCTAGTGGTGACTGTATAATCTGTATGTAGTGAGCGCCTCCTAGTGGTGACTGTATATATCTGTATACTCTGAGCTCCCCCTAGTGGTGACTGTATAATCTGTATGTAGTGAGCTCCTCCTAGTGGTGACTGTATAATCTGTATGTAGTGAGCGCCCCCTAGTGGTGACTGTATAATCTGTATGTAGTGAGCTCCCCCTAGTGGTGACTGTATAATCTGTATGTAGTGAGCTCCCCCTAGTGGTGACTGTATAATCTGTATGTAGTGAGCGCCTCCTAGTGGTGACTGTATATATCTGTATACTCTGAGCTCCCCCTAGTGGTGACTGTATAATCTGTATGTAGTGAGCGCCTCCTAGTGGTGACTGTATATATTTGTATACTCTGAGCTCCCCCTAGTGGTGACTGTATAATCTTTCTTCTTCCATCAGACCCTCCACATTGCCCAGGACACAATAACAGCGCTGTCATAGACATAGCAGAAGGAGAGACGGTCGCCATGACGGTGTCTCTTGTGTCCGGACTTCCGGCTGACTTCACCTGGTTCTATCATAATCCAGATCCAGTTCCTGTCCAGGATCATAAAAAGTTCATGGTGGAGTCAAATAGTTCCCGATCCAGCCTTCTGGTCTCTGGGGCGATGGTGAGCGAGTCTGGGATATATGAATGTCGGGCAAAAAACATCATCGGAAGCGAAACCTTCAACTTCAACCTGAGGGTGACATCACAAGGTAATGGCTGACATCATCAACACTACAGGGCAGAGATACAATACAATAGATTAGTGGTATATATTCTGTATACTGATATATATATATATATATATATATATATATATATATATACTAGTCCTATAGATTGGTGGTATATACTCTGTATACTGATATACTGTATACTAGTCCTATAGGGGTGTATACTGATATATACTAGTCCTATAGTGGTGTATACTGATATATATATTGTATACTGATATATATATTGTTATGTTGTTGTAGTTTCAACTTAAATAACAGGCCTGGATTGGCTACAGCCATCCTTTGGCCTGGAGAACCACAAAGACACAGATGGTGGTGTATCAAAATGGATTCTGATATATTGTTACAGCGAGGTAGTATTTATACAGGTTGGGTTATTCTAATAACATAGTAACATAACCTAGCATCTTCTCATTGGCTAAGGCCTAATTACATCTAATTAGTACATTCCAACAGGATACTACCACCCCACAGTCTCTCTCAATAGATGTATATCCTCGTTGGAGACAATTAGCTTAATTACCCTTCTCTTCTCTCTTTATCTAAAAAGGGGTCTTTCGTCTTTGATCTTTTCATAACAATGCCCCTGGTCCCAGCCAATCTGTCTCCTTGCTTTGTAAGATAGCATCACCCAATACACAGAGCATATTGTCTACATAACCAGTCTGGCAAGTTCCAAACTGCTCATATCTGGACAGATAGAACAATCTCAGCCCCCACCTCTATATATAATTTTTCATAAGATATTGTTAGCCCCCCACAATTCCCCCATTAAGACATATGTATTTGTATCAGATGAGTACATTCAACTAGCTCCCTAGCTGCCAGATCTGCTGGATTCCCCATCTGATACCCATACAATGTCTTCCAATCATATATATCTTTATCATAACATCTATTAAAACATATCAAAATTAACTTAAAAGAAAATACTATATAAACAATATGCCCATGGCAATTTGTACAATGTTTTGCCATATCCCCATTATCCTTTAGGAAAGCAAAACAAAAAACAAAAAACAAATAATGTCCATTTCTTCATTCCTGCCGTGGTTCAGGAACCTTTTTACAATGGGAAGCGTGTATCCTCCAATTTGACGGAGGTGGCAGTTGTCATCAGCACTTGGGAGGGGCCGTCTTTCTGATATGTCTTTTTACTATCACCCAATCACCACCTGCAAGCTATGTGCTCCTGGAAAAAATCAAAAGATCAAACAGGGTCTAGAATAGAAGAAAACGCCTGTTCATATGTTACTTTCAGTCTTTGACACAAGTTCTGGACACATCTGGCAGTACTTATCATCACCCTTCCATAAAACACCTTGAGTGTGCACTTCAACCTTTTCTACTTTGGCTGAACTCTGCTTAATCCCCAATACAGACCTGTACCTCTATCAGACTCAACCATCTCAGGTATCCCCAATACAGACCTGTACCTCTATCAGACTCTATCATCCCAGGCATCCCCAATACAGACCTGTACCTCTATCAGACTCAACCATCTCAGGTATCCCCAATACAGACCTGTACCTCTATCAGACTCTATCATCCCAGGCATCCCCAATCTACACACAAGCTCAGATATCAATTTTTTGGCAGTTACCTGCGTCGTTGCTTGGCTGATCCAACCTGAGAACAAATCCACACAGACCAACACATATATGTACGTTCCAGATTCAGGCAATTGTATGTAAACTACTTGTATTCTCAAGAATGGGTACAGGGATTTTGGTGTGCATGCGGTGTGTCTTAACTACCTGCCCTGGATTGTGTAGAGCACATATGTGACATGCTTTTACGTGATTCCCTGCAGCCCTTCCAAAACTTGAGGCAACCCATAACTTACCCACTAGTGACTCCATGGCATTTCAAGAGGCATGCACCTTACCGTTGGCCAAACCAGTCATTTGGGGGTATACTGCTGCGGGCAGACACAATCTATCCCCCATTTTCCACATTCCTTCACATTCCCTGGCACCAGTCACCTTAGAGTACAGCCCCTTGGGGTCTGCTAGGTCAATATCCACTTTGCTCACCTGGTTGAGACCCTTCCATGGCAGTAGTGCCGCTGCTTGATCAGCCTTCTCATTTCCAATATTCTCATGGTCTCTTCCCTTTGTGGGAGCTCTGACTTTCACAATTGCCAACTGCTTAGGGAGCAATGTGGCCTCCATCAACTGACTTACTAAGTTTTCATTCTTAATTGGTTTGCCCTGTGAACCATGTGCAATGCCAAACACATACCTGGAGTCAGTGTAAATGTTTGCTGTGCTATCAGGCTTCTATAAGGTCAGCATCTTATACTGACACGTGTGGTGGAAGGGCTTCTTATACTATGGTGTCATGTATAATGACTACAGCATACCCTGTAACAAATTTGCCTTTTTCTGTTAGGTACCTGGAACCGTCCACAAACATCTCATAGCCAGGATTCTCCAATGGGGCATCAGTGACATGACTGAAGCTGCCTCTTCTGAGAGGGAGTTTAAAAATATCTCATTAATAATTTTAAAAAATTAAAAAATAATTCTCATCTACTAAATATCTCATCATCTACTCCCCCCTTTTGAATCATGAACTCCTACTGGTAAAAGAGTTGCAGGATTCAAAATTCAAATAATGCTGAAATGAGATGTAGGAGGAGGATTGTAGAGCAAATTCCATCTTGCTCTATCTTGCCAAAGAAATATGACATCTGTCTATCTGTGTGAGGATTGCATAGATGTCATGTGGTTTGTATACCACCAGGGGGTGGTCTAGGACAATGTCTGAGCTTGTCTCAAGCAGGGCCTGTACGGAGAGTACAACCCTTGCACAAGAGGGTGTTCCCCTTGCAACAGTATACAAACATGTACTATAATATGCCTCAGGACTGCAGTGGCCTGTCCCTCCACCTCAGTGACATAGATTTGAAAAGGGTTTCTGATAGTCAGGCAAGCCCTTGTCAAACAGGTTTTACAGGCCCATTCACAGTTTATCTGATCCATGGCCAAAAAGGTATGTAACTGAGCATGGGGGGGGGGGGGGGGGTTGGCACCTGCAGTTCTCTCACCACTATCGTCTGTTCATCTGAAAGATGTTTGGTACTTTTGCTCAGACAATGACCTAAAAACACCTCATTTTTGCTTACAAAATTGCAGCTTGCCTTTACTGGCCTTACAACTGTTCTGGTAGAGGAAACACAGCAGGTTCATGTCTGTCTATCTGTGGCACAAAGAATAAAATAAAATTATCAACATATCACAATAATATTCACTTAATTTCCCATAAAACATTTGTCTAGTCTTTTTCATACACTGGTGGTTTTTGCTATCACTTCTTTTGACTCTTTTAGTTAAGGTGATACTAACAGACACTTCTAATTAGATTTCCAGTGTCTCACTTTAAGCTATACAGGGCAATACAATACTTTATTTGCCCTCAGCAGTTATACAATAGGACTTTTGAGACCTAATTAAGACACTAATTAAGACACTGTAGTCTGAGGGTCCAGCCATTGTTCTCTTTGTTTCCCCTACAAACCTAATTAACACCTTGTAAACAATGTTTTATCATAGACGCAGCTGGCTGGCTAAAACTTGTCAAACCTGTATTCAAACTTATTTATACAATCCTAAGTAAATTCAATTCTCTAAAACTTCTAAACACTCCAGAATTACAACTAATTCATTAAATGCTCAAAATATATCAGCAGAGAAAGCAAAAACCTTAAGGGATCAAATCTATCTCCCCCTCCCCTGTCATAACAAAATGTATACACACAAAAAAAAAACATTACAGAGCAGATATTAGAGTGACTTCTGATCTACTTAGTCAGATGTCTATCACCTTGTAGCAAACAATGCCGCAGAAACACCACTTTTGTTTTGCAAACCTACGATTTATCTTTACCTACATATTAGATAGCTCACATGCATTGCCTATCCCTTATGGTAAACATAAATGGGAAATGTTGGGGAAGGAAAAAATACAGCCCACTTACTTGAACTAGTCCAAATTGACGGTGATAGTTATACAGCCAGGTTCTGGGACAGAGGTTGCACGTGAAATAACCCATCTATTGGGGAATATCCATAGAAAAATACAGAAAAAATTTCCAGCTCCACTCCTTAAGTCCCTTTTTGATAAAACGTAGCACTTCATGTGTTCATAATCATGGGAAGGGTATTTATAGCAACTAAAGAGAGAAGTAAGTTAGGCTACGACTAAGGGGACGTGCCTGTCTTTGAAACGCGTCAGCTGGCTTTTCTTTTGGGAACATGGAGTTGATTTAATAGCAACCATGCCTGTAACATATACTGGAATTTTACTTATGCATAAATAAACGCTACGTTTTATCAAAAAGGGACTTAAGGAGTGGAGCTGGAAATTTTTTCTGTATTTACCCCTTATGGTGCCTAATCCCATATCAGAAGGATCATCTGAATAACAATGACCAAGTACATCTCATATTTACCAAAACACACATATATGTATTCAGTAATGGAAAGAAGTTTTATATTTCCCTTTTATATCTACTTGTCATCACCCTCTGTGGGGTTTTCAGCAGTCAATCTCTTCATCTGCTCCCTGTGGAGACTAAAAATAGACAAACAGAGCATGCAGATATAGCAAACACATGTAACCTGTACATAGAATTGACACACATATGGGCCCATTCACTTTCCATGCAAACGTCACACTGGAGCTCCAGACACACACACATCTATTGAATCATAAAGAACTTATCGAATTTTCCTATATTTTGTACAGTGATATCACTTATTGTCTCAGGATGGCCGGATCTTATTCTTCTTTTCCTACAAATAATCACAGGGTTATTTATAATTCCTGCACAGCTGAATATTGAGGAGAAAACAAACCAAAACAAGTAATTAGATGGCTTCATCTTCTTATCAATGTGTATATCACTATAAAATAAACATAACAATGATTATCTCAAATTTATGCCATTAATCCAATTCTAAAGACATTAAATCTGATTTAAACAGCCAATACTGATACCAACATTACATATTAATATCTTTGTGCAATTTTTGAATATTTCCATGGCAAACCTCACTCTTCTAATTACCACAGAAGTTCAGAAGCTCTTACACTATATTTGAGGTTTACCTTGAGGGCCGACTGCCAGACTTTTAACATTTTTCTTTATGAGATTCCAATCAAAGCTTTTACCACTGTAACACATCACAATACACTTTTAGAAGTCAAATACTGGTTAGAAACAGCTTACACTATACAGTTACAAATTATTAAACCATATATTCATAATTCTCCATACATTATACCAGTGGTGTTACAATCTATCACTTATAGCTGACATCTTAGTCACCTGCCGTGTCTCCCCTCCCCCTTCTGTTGAATTCTAGCAAAACCTGTATATTGTATACCCCTTGTGGAGATAAGGGGGGGAGGGGCCTGACATTCATTATCACTCACATGGCACTAACAACACAATGCCATGTGCAGGCCACATTAACCCTTTAGCTGGACTGTGAGTGGGTGCTTACTATACATTCCCTTACACTAAGGAAAATATACAAACACTTAATACCTTATTTCTGTAACCATTCCTTACTTAATGTTATCCAACTATCCAACATCTTATCAGCAGTTTCTCACCTCCTTTTCCCACTGCTCTTTCCTTAAACTATCTCTTGGGCTGATTCCCATACCAGCTGACTCTGCACCCCTCCCATTCTGTTCTTCAATTAGAGCATATATTCCCCTTTGTAACTGATGCTCCTGTATCTGTCCTGCATGATCTAATCTCCATTGGTTCCCAAAATTTACTATCAAACAATCCTATCTTAGGAACCCCTGCTCTCTTAAGGATTTTTTATTCATTTATTTTTCCCTTTTTCTTTTTCTCGGCGGCAACTTCTTCTCTCTCTCTCTCCCTATTAGTTCATATGGGGTATATTCCTCTAGGGCAGTGGTTCTCAACCTTTCTAATGCCGTGACCCCGCAATACAGTTCCTCATGTTGCGGTGACCCCCAAACCAAAAAATAATTTTGGTGGCTACTTCATAACTGTAAGGGCTAGTTCACACAGGGGGCGGTATAGTGGATCTATAGCAGATTTAGCCACTGAGAGTGACGCGGGGAGCCGCGTCACTCTCGGGTCAAAACATGCTTGCCACGACTGTCGCGGCTTCCCCCCCGGAGTCGGCTCAAATTAATGGGACGACTCGGGAGGTTGCTACCCCCAGGTGGACGCCACAGGTCACCGAGTGGTGGAATCCACCTGAAGAAAGGGCAGCCCACTTTTTTTTCCGTGAGCGTCAGCATGCCGCTCACACAAAAAACAAGCCTGGCGGTCTAAATAGACCTCCATTGTGAGAGGGTGGATTATGACGTGGATTTCGCACCATAATTTGCCCCCTCTGTTCCTGTGTGAACGGGCCTTAATTTTGCTACAACCCATACCTCCCAACTTTTGAAAAGTAGAAAGAGGGATAAAATGTGCGGCGCACAGTGCGCGCCGCAACAAATTTGGCTCCGCCCACTTTTATGTTGACTCCGCCCATTCTCATTCATTTTTCACATGCTCCCACACAGTATAATCCTCCTATAGTCACCCGTAAATTATATGTCCCCCCTCTATCTCTCCCCCAGTTTCATATAACCTCTTCATCTGCCCCGTTTCATGTCCCCTCCATCTCTGCCCCCAGATTCATGTCCCCCCATCTTTGACCACAGATTCATGTCCCTCCATCTCTGTCCCCAGATTCATGTCCTCCCCATCTCTGCCCTCAGATTCATGTCCCCTCCATCTCTGCCCCCAGATTCATGTCCCCCCATCTCTGTCCCCAGATTCATGTCCCCCCATCTCTGCCCCCAGATTCATGTCCCCTCCATCTCTGCCCCCAGATTCATGTCCCCCCATCTCTGTCCCCAGATTCATGTCCCCCCATCTCTGCCCCCAGATTCATGTCACCCCTCCATCTCTCCCCTCAGAATAATGTCCCCCCATCTATGCCCCCAGATTCATGTCCCCTATCTCTGTCCCCAGATTCATGTCCCCTATCTCTGTCCCCAGATTCATGTCCCCCATCTCTGCCCCCAGATTCATGTCCCCCATCTTGCTCACACACAGCCTGAACCCCACTATTATGCTGACACACAGCCTGAAACACACCCCATCTTGCTCACACACAGCCTGCATCCCCTCCTATCATACTCACACACTGCTTGCATCCCCTTCCCACCCCTTGCTTACACATGCTGTCTCTTCTCTCCATCTTACCTTCCAGTCTCCACTCACTGCAGCCTTCCCTTTCTGTGTAACTCGGCACTGTACTGAATAGTTCCGCCCACACCAGAGTCCAATCACATGGTCATGACGTCATCACAGGTCCTTTAGCCCACTAGGATCTACCCTGCTGCAAAGGCAGTGCGGCTTCTCAGCGGCTAAAGCCATCGGAAATACATATTTTCCGATGGCTTTAGGCGACCCCTGTGTTTTGGTCGTTCGACCACCGCCGGGGTCGCGACCCACAGGTTGAGAACCGCTGCTCTAGGGTCACACAGACTCACTAGAGCCACACAGATTTATCTGGGGGTCACACAGATTTCTCCCCAGAATCACACAGATTTATCCCCATTTTCGCTGATGGCCAGTCAGCTATGAGCTTCCCACCCCTCTAGGGCAATTAAGACAATAGAGGGTCACTCTTGACTACTCGAGGGTCACACACATTTCTCCCCGGGGTCACACAGATCGCTCTGGGGGTCATACCGACCTCTCTTAGTGGGAACTCCCAAACAGTCACTCTGTTTTCACTGAACTAATCTCTGATGCGCAAAATTCTGGCGTAGTGCTCAGGATAAAACCTCATTCGGTTTCCACAGACTCAACTTTCTGTCTGTGTCCTGAACACCCCTGAATCTTTGCACGTACTTGCGCGGATTCTACTCAGTCCTTAGTGCTACTACTTGGGTCTCATTCGATCCTGACCGTCCAGGCACGGCTGGAGGCTAGTGTTCTTAAACAAGGACTTTTCAATCACTCAGTACTTTTCTATGGATTAAGGATAGAGACTGACTCTCCCTCCTGTACCGCTTTATACACTTTATAACAGATGTATCAATCACATTACAGCATGGACAGTATACAAAGAATGAAGTATAACATTTCCCACCCCGCTACAACAACATACTCTTTTAGGTTCTTTGCAAAAAAACTTGAGCTATCTATATAAGGAGCATATGTGTTTACCTCACACTCGGACAGGAAAACAAAAGTACTTAGAAACACAGATCAAACTGGTAAGATAAAAGCTCTTACCTTGCAGCGCTGACTTTGTTGGATCTGTGGTTCCAGGCACTCCTGTAATCTGGTCATCCGGGGGATCAGCAAACCATCTCCTCATCTCTCAAGCCGCAAGTTGGAAGCACCAATTTCTGTTAGGGGCACAAGACCCCCAGAGCTTATGTTGTTGTAGTTTCAACTTAAATAACAGGCCTGGATTGGCTACAGCCATCCTTAGCCTGGAGAACCACAAAGACACAGATGGTGGTGTATCAAAATGGATTCTGATTTATTGTTACAGAGAGGTAGTATTTATACAGGTTGGGTTATTCTAATGACATAGTAACATAACCTAGCATCTTCTCATTGGCTAAGGCCTAATTACATCTAACATTCCAACAGGAAACTACCACCCCACAGTCTCTCTCTCTCTGGATGTATATCTCAAGGCATTCTAAAGACAATAGACATCCAGTGTTTACACCCTCGTTTGGAGACAATTAGCTTAATTACCCTTCTCTTCTCCCTTTATCTCAAAAGGGGTCTTTCGGCTTTGATCTTTTACTAACAATGCCCCTGGTCCCAGCCAATCTGTCTCCGTTCTTTGTAAGATAACATCACCCAATACACAGAGCATAGTGTCTACATAACCAGTCTGGCAAGTTCCAAACTGCTCATCTCTGGGAACAGAGAAATGGACAGATAGAACAATCTCAGCCCCCACCTCTATACATAATTTTTCATAAGATATTGTTAGCCCCCCACAATATATACTAGTCCTATAGATTAGTGGTATATACTCTGTATACTGATATACTGTATACTAGTCCTATAGTGGTGTATACTGATATATATATATATACTAGTCCTATAGTGGTGTATACTGATATATATACTAGTCCTATAGTGGTGTATACTGGTATTTATACTGTGTATACTGACTGCAGTCTTATCATACACTGGGCTGGATTATGGTTATGTTAGTAATTCACTTGGTTGCTTTTGGAAACAGTCAGTAAGTTTGCTGACAGATATCCCCTCCCCCAGCTTAGCTGAGCTCCTCTAATGTAGAGGGAGGACAATTGTTGGGAGATTTCAGCTCTGAAGCCTGAAGGATTGTGAATGCCGCTGTGCAGGGTGTCCCGATATGAAGTGTAAATGAGACCCCCACCAATTCGGGGCGGAGACTGTAAATAAGGCACTGGGCTCGCTCCGACTTTGAAAATCACACAACACTTTTATTGCAGATCCACCATCAGACGACGCCACGTCAGCGTTTCGGGGTAACACGCCCATTTTCAAGTGACACATGGTTAGAATGAAAGGGATCATCAGTCAGAGCGAGCGCAGTGACTTATTTATGGTCCCCGCCATGAATTGATGGGGGTCCCATTTGGTTAATTGGGTTCCTGTTCATCCTGACTGGGATGCTGATGGCCTCCGCTGCTAGTGAGGGGGACTCTGATGTACAGGGGGCGACATCTTGTGAGGGGGACTCTCATGTACAGGGGCGACATCTTGTGAGGGGGACTCTCATGTACAGGGGGCGACATCTTGTGAGGGAGACTCTCATGTACAGGGGGCGACATCTTGTGAGGGGGACTCTCATGTACAGGAGGCGACATCTTGTGAGGGGGACTCTCATGTACAGGGGGCGACATCTTGTGAGGGGGACTCTCATGTACAGGGGGCGACATCTTGTGAGGGGGACTCTCATGTACAGGGGGCGACATCTTGTGAGGGGGACTCTCATGTACAGGGGCGACATCTTGTGAGGGGGACTCTGATGTACAGGAGGCGACATCTTGTGAGGGGGACTCTCATGTACAGGGGGCGACATCTTGTGAGGGGGACTCTGATGTACAGGAGGCGACATCTTGTGAGGGGGACTCTGATGTACAGGGGGCGACATCTTGTGAGGGGGACTCTCATGTACAGGGGGCGACATCTTGTGAGGGGGACTCTCATGTACAGGGGGCGACATCTTGTGAGGGAGACTCTCATGTACAGGGGGCGACATCTTGTGAGGGGGACTCTCATGTACAGGAGGCGACATCTTGTGAGGGGGACTCTCATGTACAGGGGGCGACATCTTGTGAGGGGGACTCTCATGTACAGGGGGCGACATCTTGTGAGGGGGACTCTCATGTACAGGGGGCGACATCTTGTGAGGGGGACTCTGATGTACAGGGGGCGACATCTTGTGAGGGGGACTCTCATGTACAGGGGGCGACATCTTGTGAGGGGGACTCTCATGTACAGGGGGCGACATCTTGTGAGGGGGACTCTCATGTAAAGGGGGTGACATCTTGTGAGGGGGACTCTCATGTACAGGGGGCGACATCTTGTGAGGGGGACTCTCATGTAAAGGGGGTGACATCTTGTGAGGGGGACTCTCATGTACAGGGGGCGACATCTTGTGAGGGGGACTCTGATGTACAGGGGGCGACATCTTGTGAGGGGGACTCTGATGTACAGGGGGCGACATCTTGTGAGGGGGACTCTCATGTACAGGGGGCGACATCTTGGGAGGGAGACTCTCATGTACAGGGGGCGACATCTTGTGAGGGGGACTCTCATGTACAGGGGGCGACATCTTGTGAGGGGGACTCTCATGTACAGGGGGCGACATCTTGTGAGGGGGACTCTGATGTACAGGGGCGACATCTTGTGAGGGGGACTCTCATGTACAGGGGGCGACATCTTGTGAGGGGGACTCTCATGTACAGGGGGCGACATCTTGTGAGGGGGACTCTCATGTACAGGGGGCGACATCTTGTAAGGGGGACTCTCATGTACAGGGGGCGACATCTTAGGAGGGAGACTCTCATGTACAGGGGGCGACATCTTGTGAGGGGGACTCTCATGTACAGGGGGCGACATCTTGTGAGGGGGACCCTCATGTACAGGGGGCGACATCTTGTGAGGGGGACTCTGATGTACAGGGGGCGACATCTTGTGAGGGGGACTCTGATGTACAGGGGGCCGACATCTTGTGAGGGGGACTCTGATGTACAGGGGGCGACATCTTGTGAGGGGGACTCTCATGTACAGGGGCGACATCTTGGGAGGGAGACTCTCATGTACAGGGGGCGACATCTTGTAAGGGGGACTCTCATGTACAGGGGGCGACATCTTGTGAGGGGGACTCTCATGTACAGGGGGCGACATCTTGTGAGGGGGACTCTCATGTACAGGGGGCGACATCTTGTGAGGGGGACTCTCATGTACAGGGGGCGACATCTTGTGAGGGGGACTCTCATGTACAGGGGGCGACATCTTGTGAGGGGGACTCTCATGTACAGGGGGCGACATCTTGTGAGGGGGACTCTGATGTACAGGGGGCAACATCTTGTGAGGGGGACTCTGATGTACAGGGGGCGACATCTTGTGAGGGGGACTCTGATGTACAGGGGGCCGACATCTTGTGAGGGGGACTCTGATGTACAGGGGGCGACATCTTGTGAGGGGGACTCTCATGTACAGGGGCGACATCTTGGGAGGGAGACTCTCATGTACAGGGGGCGACATCTTGTGAGGGGGACTCTCATGTACAGGGGGCGACATCTTGTAAGGGGGACTCTCATGTACAGGGGGCGACATCTTGTGAGGGGGACTCTCATGTACAGGGGGCGACATCTTGTGAGGGGGACTCTCATGTACAGGGGCGACATCTTGTGAGGGGGACTCTCATGTACAGGGGGCGACATCTTGTGAGGGGGACTCTCATGTACAGGGGGCGACATCTTGTGAGGGGGACTCTCATGTACAGGGGGCGACATCTTGTGAGGGGGACTCTCATGTACAGGGGGCGACATCTTGTGAGGGGGACTCTCATGTAAAGGGGGTGACATCTTGTGAGGGGGACTCTCATGTACAGGGGGCGACATCTTGTGAGGGGGACTCTCATGTACAGGGGGCGACATCTTGTGAGGGGGACTCTCATGTACAGGGGGCGACATCTTGTAAGGGGGACTCTCATGTACAGGGGGCGACATCTTGGGAGGGAGACTCTCATGTACAGGGGGCGACATCTTGTGAGGGGGACTCTCATGTACAGGGGGCGACATCTTGTGAGGGGGACTCTCATGTACAGGGGGCGACATCTTGTAAGGGGGACTCTCATGTACAGGGGGCGACATCTTGGGAGGGAGACTCTCATGTACAGGGGGCGACATCTTGTGAGGGGGACTCTCATGTACAGGGGGCGACATCTTGTGAGGGGGACTCTCATGTACAGGGGGCGACATCTTGTAAGGGGGACTCTCATGTACAGGGGGCGACATCTTGGGAGGGAGACTCTCATGTACAGGGGGCGACATCTTGTGAGGGGGACTCTCATGTACAGGGGGCGACATCTTGTGAGGGGGACTCTCATGTACAGGGGGCGACATCTTGTGAGGGGGACTCTCATGTACAGGGGGCGACATCTTGTGAGGGGGACTCTCATGTACAGGGGGCGACATCTTGTGAGGGGGACTCTCATGTAAAGGGGGTGACATCTTGTGAGGGGGACTCTCATGTACAGGGGGCGACATCTTGTGAGGGGGACTCTCATGTACAGGGGGCGACATCTTGTGAGGGGGACTCTCATGTACAGGGGGCGACATCTTGTAAGGGGGACTCTCATGTACAGGGGGCGACATCTTGGGAGGGAGACTCTCATGTACAGGGGGCGACATCTTGTGAGGGGGACTCTCATGTACAGGGGGCGACATCTTGTGAGGGGGACCCTCATGTACAGGGGGCGACATCTTGTGAGGGGGACTCTGATGTACAGGGGGCGACATCTTGTGAGGGGGACTCTGATGTACAGGGGGCCGACATCTTGTGAGGGGGACTCTGATGTACAGGGGGCGACATCTTGTGAGGGGGACTCTCATGTACAGGGGCGACATCTTGGGAGGGAGACTCTCATGTACAGGGGGCGACATCTTGTAAGGGGGACTCTCATGTACAGGGGGCGACATCTTGTGAGGGGGACTCTCATGTACAGGGGGCGACATCTTGTGAGGGGGACTCTCATGTACAGGGGGCGACATCTTGTGAGGGGGACTCTGATGTACAGGGGGCGACATCTTGTGAGGGGGACTCTCATGTACAGGGGGCGACATCTTGTGAGGGGGACTCTCATGTACAGGGGGCGACATCTTGTGAGGGGGACTCTCATGTACAGGGGGCGACATCTTGTGAGGGGGACTCTGATGTACAGGGGGCGACATCTTGTGAGGGGGACTCTGATGTACAGGGGGCCGACATCTTGTGAGGGGGACTCTGATGTACAGGGGGCGACATCTTGTGAGGGGGACTCTCATGTACAGGGGCGACATCTTGGGAGGGAGACTCTCATGTACAGGGGGCGACATCTTGTAAGGGGGACTCTCATGTACAGGGGGCGACATCTTGTGAGGGGGACTCTCATGTACAGGGGGCGACATCTTGTGAGGGGGACTCATGTACAGGGGGCGACATCTTGTGAGGGGGACTCTCATGTACAGGGGGCGACATCTTGTGAGGGGGACTCTCATGTACAGGGGGCGACATCTTGTGAGGGGGACTCTCATGTACAGGGGGCGACATCTTGTGAGGGGGACTCTCATGTACAGGGGGCGACATCTTGTGAGGGGGACTCTCATGTAAAGGGGGTGACATCTTGTGAGGGGGACTCTCATGTACAGGGGGCGACATCTTGTGAGGGGGACTCTCATGTACAGGGGGCGACATCTTGTGAGGGGGACTCTCATGTACAGGGGGCGACATCTTGTGAGGGGGACTCTCATGTAAAGGGGGCGACATCTTGTGAGGGGGACTCTCATGTACAGGGGCGACATCTTGTGAGGGGGACTCTCATGTACAGGGTGCGACATCTTGTGAGGGGGACTCTCATGTACAGGGGGTGACATCTTGTGAGGGGGACTCTCATGTACAGGGGCGACATCTTGTGAGGGGGACTCTCATGTACAGGGTGCGACATCTTGTGAGGGGGACTCTCATGTACAGGGGGCGACATCTTGTGAGGGGGACTCTCATGTACAGGGGGCGACATCTTGTGAGGGGGACTCTCATGTACAGGGGGCGACATCTTGTGAGGGGGACTCTCATGTACAGGGGGCTACATCTTGTGAGGGGGACTCTCATGTACAGGGGGCGACATCTTGTGAGGGGGACTCTCATGTACAGGGGCGACATCTTGTGAGGGGGACTCTCATGTACAGGGTGCGACATCTTGTGAGGGGGACTCTGATGTACAGGGGGCGACATCTTGTGAGGGGGACTCTGATGTACAGGGGCCGACATCTTGTGAGGGGGACTCTCATGTACAGGGGGCGACATCTTGTGAGGGGGACTCTCATGTACAGGGGGCGACATCTTGTAAGGGGGACTCTCATGTACAGGGGGCGACATCTTGGGAGGGAGACTCTCATGTACAGGGGGCGACATCTTGTGAGGGGGACTCTCATGTACAGGGGGCGACATCTTGTGAGGGGGACTCTCATGTACAGGGGGCCGACATCTTGTGAGGGGGACTCTGATGTACAGGGGGCGACATCTTGTGAGGGGGACTCTCATGTACAGTGGGCGACATCTTGTGAGGGGGGTTCTCATGTACAGGGGGCCGACATCTTGTGAGGGGGACTCTCATGTACAGGGGCGACATCTTGTGAGGGGGACTCTCATGTACAGGGGGCGACATCTTGTGAGGGGGACTCTCATGTATAGGGGGCGACATCTTGTGAGGGGGACTCTCATGTACAGGGGGCGACATCTTGTGAGGGGGACTCTCATGTACAGGGGGCGACATCTTGTGAGGGGGACTCTCATGTACAGGGGGCGACATCTTGTGAGGGGGACTCTCATGTACAGGGGGCGACATCTTGTGAGGGGGACTCTCATGTACAGGAGGCGACATCTTGTGAGGGGGACCCTCATGTACAGGGGGCGACATCTTGTGAGGGGGACTCTCATGTACAGGGGGCGACATCTTGTGAGGGGGACTCTCATGTACAGGGGGCCGACATCTTGTGAGGGGGACTCTGATGTACAGGGTGCGACATCTTGTGAGGGGGACTCTCATGTACAGGGGGCGACATCTTGTGAGGGGGGTTCTCATGTACAGGGGGCCGACATCTTGTGAGGGGGACTCTCATGTACAGGGGCGACATCTTGTGAGGGGGACTCTCATGTACAGGGGGCGACATCTTGTGAGGGGGACTCTCATGTACAGGGGGCGACATCTTGTGAGGGGGACTCTCATGTACAGGGGGCGACATCTTGTGAGGGGGACTCTCATGTAAAGGGGGTGACATCTTGTGAGGGGGACTCTCATGTACAGGGGGCGACATCTTGTGAGGGGGACTCTCATGTACAGGGGGCGACATCTTGTGAGGGGGACTCTCATGTACAGGGGGCGACATCTTGTGAGGGGGACTCTCATGTACAGGGGGCGACATCTTGTGAGGGGGACTCTCATGTACAGGGGCGACATCTTGTGAGGGGGACTCTCATGTACAGGGTGCGACATCTTGTGAGGGGGACTCTCATGTACAGGGGGCGACATCTTGTGAGGGGGACTCTCATGTACAGGGGGCGACATCTTGTGAGGGGGACTCTCATGTACAAGGGGCTACATCTTGTGAGGGGGACTCTCATGTACAGGGGGCGACATCTTGTGAGGGGGACTCTCATGTACAGGGGCGACATCTTGTGAGGGGGACTCTCATGTACAGGGTGCGACATCTTGTGAGGGGGACTCTCATGTACAGGGGGCGACATCTTGTGAGGGGGACTCTGATGTACAGGGGGCGACATCTTGTGAGGGGGACTCTGATGTACAGGGGCCGACATCTTGTGAGGGGGACTCTCATGTACAGGGGGCGACATCTTGTGAGGGGGACTCTCATGTACAGGGGGCGACATCTTGTAAGGGGGACTCTCATGTACAGGGGGCGACATCTTGGGAGGGAGACTCTCATGTACAGGGGGCGACATCTTGTGAGGGGGACTCTCATGTACAGGGGGCGACATCTTGTGAGGGGGACTCTCATGTACAGGGGGCCGACATCTTGTGAGGGGGACTCTGATGTACAGGGGGCGACATCTTGTGAGGGGGACTCTCATGTACAGGGGGCGACATCTTGTGAGGGGGGTTCTCATGTACAGGGGGCCGACATCTTGTGAGGGGGACTCTCATGTACAGGGGCGACATCTTGTGAGGGGGACTCTCATGTACAGGGGGCGACATCTTGTGAGGGGGACTCTCATGTATAGGGGGCGACATCTTGTGAGGGGGACTCTCATGTACAGGGGGCGACATCTTGTGAGGGGGACTCTCATGTACAGGGGGCGACATCTTGTGAGGGGGACTCTCATGTACAGGGGGCGACATCTTGTGAGGGGGACTCTCATGTACAGGAGGCGACATCTTGTGAGGGGGACCCTCATGTACAGGGGGCGACATCTTGTGAGGGGGACTCTCATGTACAGGGGGCGACATCTTGTGAGGGGGACTCTCATGTACAGGGGGCCGACATCTTGTGAGGGGGACTCTGATGTACAGGGTGCGACATCTTGTGAGGGGGACTCTCATGTACAGGGGGCGACATCTTGTGAGGGGGGTTCTCATGTACAGGGGGCCGACATCTTGTGAGGGGGACTCTCATGTACAGGGGCGACATCTTGTGAGGGGGACTCTCATGTACAGGGGGCGACATCTTGTGAGGGGGACTCTCATGTACAGGGGGCGACATCTTGTGAGGGGGACTCTCATGTACAGGGGGCGACATCTTGTGAGGGGGACTCTCATGTACAGGGGGCGACATCTTGTGAGGGGGACTCTCATGTACAGGAGGCGACATCTTGTGAGGGGGACCCTCATGTACAGGGGGCGACATCTTGTGAGGGGGACTCTCATGTACAGGGGGCGACATCTTGTGAGGGGGACTCTCATGTACAGGGGGCCGACATCTTGTGAGGGGGACTCTGATGTACAGGGGGCGACATCTTGTGAGGGGGACTCTCATGTACAGGGGGCGACATCTTGTGAGGGGGACTCTCATGTACAGGGGCGACATCTTGTGAGGGGGACTCTCATGTACAGGGTGCGACATCTTGTGAGGGGGGTTCTCATGTACAGGGGGCCGACATCTTGTGAGGGGGACTCTCATGTACAGGGGCGACATCTTGTGAGGGGGACTCTCATGTACAGGGGGCGACATCTTGTGAGGGGGACTCTCATGTACAGGGGGCGACATCTTGTGAGGGGGACTCTCATGTACAGGGGGCGACATCTTGTGAGGGGGACTCTCATGTACAGGGGGCGACATCTTGTGAGGGGGACTCTCATGTACAGGAGGCGACATCTTGTGAGGGGGACCCTCATGTACAGGGGGCGACATCTTGTGAGGGGGACTCTCATGTACAGGGGGCGACATCTTGTGAGGGGGACTCTCATGTACAGGGGGCCGACATCTTGTGAGGGGGACTCTGATGTACAGGGGGCGACATCTTGTGAGGGGGACTCTCATGTACAGGGGGCGACATCTTGTGAGGGGGACTCTCATGTACAGGGGCGACATCTTGTGAGGGGGACTCTCATGTACAGGGTGCGACATCTTGTGAGGGGGGTTCTCATGTACAGGGGGCCGACATCTTGTGAGGGGGACTCTCATGTACAGGGGCGACATCTTGTGAGGGGGACTCTCATGTACAGGGGGCGACATCTTGTGAGGGGGACTCTCATGTACAGGGGGCGACATCTTGTGAGGGGGACTCTCATGTACAGGGGGCGACATCTTGTGAGGGGGACTCTCATGTACAGGGGGCGACATCTTGTGAGGGGGACTCTCATGTACAGGAGGCGACATCTTGTGAGGGGGACCCTCATGTACAGGGGGCGACATCTTGTGAGGGGGACTCTCATGTACAGGGGGCGACATCTTGTGAGGGGGACTCTCATGTACAGGGGGCCGACATCTTGTGAGGGGGACTCTGATGTACAGGGGGCGACATCTTGTGAGGGGGACTCTCATGTACAGGGGGCGACATCTTGTGAGGGGGACTCTCATGTACAGGGGCGACATCTTGTGAGGGGGACTCTCATGTACAGGGGGCGACATCTTGTGAGGGGGACTCTCATGTACAGGGGGCGACATCTTGTGAGGGGGACTCTCATGTACAGGGGGCGACATCTTGTGAGGGGGACTCTCATGTACAGGGGGCGACATCTTGTGAGGGGGACTCTCATGTACAGGGGGCGACATCTTGTGAGGGGGACTCTCATGTACAGGAGGCGACATCTTGTGAGGGGGACTCTCATGTACAGGGGGCGACATCTTGTGAGGGGGACTCTCATGTACAGGGGGCCGACATCTTGTGAGGGGGACTCTCATGTACAGGGGGCGACATCTTGTGAGGGGGACTCTCATGTACAGGGGGCGACATCTTGTGAGGGGGGTTCTCATGTACAGGGGGCCGACATCTTGTGAGGGGGACTCTCATGTACAGGGGCGACATCTTGTGAGGGGGACTCTCATGTACAGGGGGCGACATCTTGTGAGGGGGACTCTCATGTACAGGGGGCGACATCTTGTGAGGGGGACTCTCATGTACAGGGGGCGACATCTTGTGAGGGGGACTCTCATGTACAGGAGGCGACATCTTGTGAGGGGGACCCTCATGTACAGGGGGCGACATCTTGTGAGGGGGACTCTGATGTACAGGGATGCGACATCTTGTGAGGGGGACTCTCATGTACAGGGGGCGACATCTTGTGAGGGGGACTCTGATGTACAGGGATGCGACATCTTGTGAGGGGGACTCTCATGTACAGGGGCGACATCTTGTGAGGGGGACTCTCATGTACAGGGGCGACATCTTGTGAGGGGGACTCTCATGTACAGGGGGCGACATCTTGTGAGGGGGACTCTGATGTACAGGGATGCGACATCTTGTGAGGGGGACTCTGATGTACAGGGGGCGACATCTTGTGAGGGGGACTCATGTACAGGGGGCGACATCTTGTGAGGGGGACTCTCATGTACAGGGGCGACATCTTGTGAGGGGGACCCTCATGTACAGGGGGCGACATCTTGTGAGGGGGACTCTCATGTACAGGGGCCGACATCTTGTGAGGGGGACTCTGATGTACAGGGATGCGACATCTTGTGAGGGGGACTCTGATGTACAGGGGGCGACATCTTGTGAGGGGGACTCTCATGTACAGGGATGCGACATCTTGTGAGGGGGACTCTGATGTACAGGGGGCGACATCTTGTGAGGGGGACTCTCATGTACAGGGGTCGACATCTTGTGAGGGGGACTCTGATGTACAGGGATGCGACATCTTGTGAGGGGGACTCTGATGTACAGGGGGCGACATCTTGTGAGGGGGACTCATGTACAGGGGGCGACATCTTGTGAGGGGGACTCTCATGTACAGGGGCGACATCTTGTGAGGGGGACCCTCATGTACAGGGGGCGACATCTTGTGAGGGGGACTCTCATGTACAGGGGCCGACATCTTGTGAGGGGGACTCTCATGTACAGGAGGCGACATCTTGTGAGGGGGACTCTCATGTACAGGGGCCGACATCTTGTGAGGGGGGCTCTCATGTACAGGGGGCCGACATCTTGTGAGGGGGGCTCTCATGTACAGGGGGCCGACATCTTGTGAGGGGGACTCTGATGGGGCGACATCTTGTGAGGGGGACTCTCATGTACAGGGGGCCTCCCGAAGTGGCAGCTTCCCCTGTATGGACCCATTGGCTTGTTGCGTCTCCGATCTGTTTGCTGACAATATGGAGAGTGGCCGCAGCTTTGTGCAGAGAGAAGCGGTTAGTGAAGGGTTAATATTTCTGGAGTGTTCACACTTGTGTCTTCTCCTGACCCGCAGCTTCTCGTGGACTGAGCGACGGGGCGATCGCCGGGATTGTGATCGGTGTCCTCGCCGCCCTCATCCTCCTCGCAGTCATTCTCTGCCTCCTCATCAAGAGAGCGGGTGAGTTGTCACCGGACAGAAGTGTCCGCCCGAGAGACCCGAGAACCGGAACGTACCGAGCCGGAATAGTCTGGAATATTATAGGAACAAAACCGAAGAGACGGAGAGAAACCTCCGAGGAGCAAAAACCGCCAAAAAATAAAAAACATTCCTCGTAAACCTCTCTTAGCTCTTCTGGGCCTTCTTGTGGGGTCTGGCACTCTGTGGTGATGTCATAGGCCATGGGCCACCACGGGGGTCTGTAATTGGGCTACCTGTGGTCACATGAGCTCAGAGAGCGTCAACACATCACCAGAGGGCGCCAGATGTCACCAAGTAGGAGAAAGAGCAATGGGTGGGGCAAGAAGGACGAAAGGAGGCAACAGAAAGTGAGAAGGAAGAGAATCCAAATGTCACTGCAACAAAACCTCAGCTGTAGAGAGACAGAGATGGGAAAGATATGGGAACCCTAATAGTATCATACACTGTGTACTATATACTGTATATAGTCCTAGGAGCCCTGACAGTGTCATACACTATGTATTATAGATATATATATAGTCCTAGGAGCCCTGACAGTGTCATACACTATGTATTATAGATATATATAGTCCTAGGAGTCCTGACAGTGTCATACACTATGTATTATAGATATATATAGTCCTAGGAGCCCTGACAGTGTCATACACTATGCATTATAGATATATACAGTCCTAGGAGCCCTGACAGTGTCATACACTATGTATTATAGATATATATATAGTCCTAGGAGCCCTGACAGTGTCATACACTATGTATTATAGATATATATAGTCCTAGGAGCCCTGACAGTGTCATACACTATGCATTATAGATATATACAGTCCTAGGAGCCCTGACAGTGTCATACACTATGTATTATAGATATATATAGTCCTAGGAGCCCTGACAGTGTCATACACTATGTATTATAGATATATATATAGTCCTAGGAGTCCTGACAGTGTCATACACTATGTATTATAGATATATATAGTCCTAGGAGCCCTGACAGTGTCATACACTATGTATTATAGATATATACAGTCCTAGGAGCCCTGACAGTGTCATACACTATGTATTATAGATATATATAGTCCTAGGAGTCCTGACAGTGTCATACACTATGTATTATAGATATATATAGTCCTAGGAGTCCTGACAGTGTCATACACTATGTATTATAGATATATATAGTCCTAGGAGCCCTGACAGTGTCATACACTATGAATTATATATATATATATATATATATATATATATATATATATATATATATATATATATATATATATATAGTCCTAGGAGCCCTGACAGTGTCATACACTATGTATTATAGATATATATAGTCCTAGGAGCCCTGACAGTGTCATACACTATGTATTATAGATATATATAGTCCTAGGAGCCCTGACAGTGTCATACACTATGTATTATAGATACATATAGTCCTAGGAGCCCTGACAGTGTCATACACTATGTATTATAGATATATATAGTCCTAGGAGCCCTGACAGTGTCATACACTATGTATTATAGTTATATATAGTCCTAGGAGTCCTGACAGTGTCATACACTATGAATTATATATATATATAGTCCTAGGAGCCCTGACAGTGTCATACACTATGTATTATAGATATATATAGTCCTAGGAGCCCTGACAGTGTCATACACTATGTATTATAGATACATATAGTCCTAGGAGCCCTGACAGTGTCATACACTATGTATTATAGCTATATATAGTCCTAGGAGCCCTGACAGTGTCATACACTATGTATTATAGATATATATAGTCCTAGGAGCCCTGACAGTGTCATACACTATGTATTATAGATATATATAGTCCTAGGAGTCCTGACAGTGTCATACACTATGTATTATAGATATATATATAGTCCTAGGAGCCCTGACAGTGTCATACACTATGTATTATAGATATATATATATATATATATATATATTAGTCCTAGGAGTCCTGACAGTGTCATACACTATGTATTATAGATATATACAGTCCTAGGAGCCCTGACAGTGTCATACACTATGCATTATAGATATATACAGTCCTAGGAGCCCTGACAGTGTCATACACTATGTATTATAGATATATATAGTCCTAGGAGCCCTGACAGTGTCATACACTATGTATTATAGATATATATAGTCCTAGGAGTCCTGACAGTGTCATACACTATGTATTATAGATATATATATAGTCCTAGGAGCCCTGACAGTGTCATACACTATGTATTATAGATATATATAGTCCTAGGAGCCCTGACAGTGTCATACACTATGTATTATAGATATATATAGTCCTAGGAGCCCTGACAGTGTCATACACTATGTATTATAAATATATATAGTCCTAGGAGCCCTGACAGTGTCATACACTATGTATTATAGATATATATATAGTCCTAGGAGTCCTGACAGTATCATACACTATGTATTATAGATATATATAGTCCTAGGAGCCCTGACAGTGTCATACACTATGTATTATAGATATATATAGTCCTAGGAACCCTGACAGTGTCATACACTATGTATTATAGATATATATAGTCCTAGGAGCCCTGACAGTGTCATACACTATGTATTATAGATATATATAGTCCTAAGAGCCCTGACAGTGTCATACACTATGTATTATAGATATATATAGTCCTAAGAGCCCTGACAGTGTCATACACTATGTATTATAGATATATATAGTCCTAGGAGCCCTGACAGTGTCATACACTATGTATTATATATATATATATAGTCCTAGGAGCCCTGACAGTGTCATACACTATGTATTATAGATATATATAGTCCTAGGAGCCCTGACAGTGTCATACACTATGTATTATAGATATATATAGTCCTAGGAACCCTGACAGTGTCATACACTATGTATTATAGATATATATAGTCCTAGGAGCCCTGACAGTGTCATACACTATGTATTATAGATATATATATATATATATATTCCTAAGAGCCCTGACAGTGTCATACACTATGTATTATAGATATATATAGTCCTAAGAGCCCTGACAGTGTCATACACTATGTATTATAGATATATATAGTCCTAAGAGCCCTGACAGTGTCATACACTGTGTATTATAGATATATATAGTCCTAGGAGTCCTGACAGTGTCATACACTATGTATTATAGATATATATAGTCCTAGGAGCCCTGACAGTGTCATACACTATGTATTATAGATATATATAGTCCTAGGAGCCCTGACAGTGTCATACACTATGTATTATAGATATATATAGTCCTAGGAGCCCTGACAGTGTCATACACTATGTGTTATAGATATATATATAGTCCTAGGAGCCCTGACAGTGTCATACACTATGTATTATAGATATATATAGTCCTAGGAGCCCTGACAGTGTCATACACTATGTATTATAGATATATATAGTCCTAGGAGCCCTGACAGTGTCATACACTATGCATTATAGATATATACAGTCCTAGGAGCCCTGACAGTGTCATACACTATGTATTATAGATATATATAGTCCTAGGAGCCCTGACAGTGTCATACACTATGTATTATAGATATATATATAGTCCTAGGAGTCCTGACAGTGTCATACACTATGTATTATAGATATATATAGTCCTAGGAGCCCTGACAGTGTCATACACTATGTATTATAGATATATACAGTCCTAGGAGCCCTGACAGTGTCATACACTATGTATTATAGATATATATAGTCCTAGGAGCCCTGACAGTGTCATACACTATGAATTATAGATATATATATATATATATATATATATATATATATATATATATATATATATAGTCCTAGGAGCCCTGACAGTGTCATACACTATGTATTATAGATATATATAGTCCTAGGAGCCCTGACAGTGTCATACACTATGTATTATAGATATATATAGTCCTAGGAGCCCTGACAGTGTCATACACTATGTATTATAGATACATATAGTCCTAGGAGCCCTGACAGTGTCATACACTATGTATTATAGATATATATAGTCCTAGGAGCCCTGACAGTGTCATACACTATGTATTATAGTTATATATAGTCCTAGGAGTCCTGACAGTGTCATACACTATGAATTATATATATATATATATATATATATATATATATATATATATATATATATATATATGTATATATATATATATATAGTCCTAGGAGCCCTGACAGTGTCATACACTATGTATTATAGATATATATAGTCCTAGGAGCCCTGACAGTGTCATACACTATGTATTATAGATATATATAGTCCTAGGAGCCCTGACAGTGTCATACACTATGTATTATAGATACATATAGTCCTAGGAGCCCTGACAGTGTCATACACTATGTATTATAGATATATATAGTCCTAGGAGCCCTGACAGTGTCATACACTATGTATTATAGTTATATATAGTCCTAGGAGTCCTGACAGTGTCATACACTATGTATTATAGCTATATATAGTCCTAGGAGCCCTGACAGTGTCATACACTATGTATTATAGATATATATAGTCCTAGGAGCCCTGACAGTGTCATACACTATGTATTATAGATATATATAGTCCTAGGAGTCCTGACAGTGTCATACACTATGTATTATAGATATATATATAGTCCTAGGAGCCCTGACAGTGTCATACACTATGTATTATAGATATATATATATATATATATATATATTAGTCCTAGGAGTCCTGACAGTGTCATACACTATGTATTATAGATATATACAGTCCTAGGAGCCCTGACAGTGTCATACACTATGCATTATAGATATATACAGTCCTAGGAGCCCTGACAGTGTCATACACTATGTATTATAGATATATATAGTCCTAGGAGCCCTGACAGTGTCATACACTATGTATTATAGATATATATAGTCCTAGGAGTCCTGACAGTGTCATACACTATGTATTATAGATATATATATAGTCCTAGGAGCCCTGACAGTGTCATACACTATGTATTATAGATATATATAGTCCTAGGAGCCCTGACAGTGTCATACACTATGTATTATAGATATATATAGTCCTAGGAGCCCTGACAGTGTCATACACTATGTATTATAAATATATATAGTCCTAGGAGCCCTGACAGTGTCATACACTATGTATTATAGATATATATATAGTCCTAGGAGTCCTGACAGTATCATACACTATGTATTATAGATATATATAGTCCTAGGAGCCCTGACAGTGTCATACACTATGTATTATAGATATATATAGTCCTAGGAACCCTGACAGTGTCATACACTATGTATCATAGATATATATAGTCCTAGGAGCCCTGACAGTGTCATACACTATGTATTATAGATATATATAGTCCTAAGAGCCCTGACAGTGTCATACACTATGTATTATAGATATATATAGTCCTAAGAGCCCTGACAGTGTCATACACTATGTATTATAGATATATATAGTCCTAGGAGCCCTGACAGTGTCATACACTATGTATTATATATATATATATAGTCCTAGGAGCCCTGACAGTGTCATACACTATGTATTATAGATATATATAGTCCTAGGAGCCCTGACAGTGTCATACACTATGTATTATAGATATATATAGTCCTAGGAACCCTGACAGTGTCATACACTATGTATTATAGATATATATAGTCCTAGGAGCCCTGACAGTGTCATACACTATGTATTATAGATATATATATATATATATATTCCTAAGAGCCCTGACAGTGTCATACACTATGTATTATAGATATATATAGTCCTAAGAGCCCTGACAGTGTCATACACTATGTATTATAGATATATATAGTCCTAAGAGCCCTGACAGTGTCATACACTGTGTATTATAGATATATATAGTCCTAGGAGTCCTGACAGTGTCATACACTATGTATTATAGATATATATAGTCCTAGGAGCCCTGACAGTGTCATACACTATGTATTATAGATATATATAGTCCTAGGAGCCCTGACAGTGTCATACACTATGTATTATAGATATATATAGTCCTAGGAGCCCTGACAGTGTCATACACTATGTGTTATAGATATATATATAGTCCTAGGAGCCCTGACAGTGTCATACACTATGTATTATAGATATATATAGTCCTAGGAGCCCTGACAGTGTCATACACTATGTATTATAGATATATATAGTCCTAGGAGCCCTGACAGTGTCATACACTATGTATTATATATATATATATAGTCCTAGGAGCCCTGACAGTGTCATACACTATGTATTATAGATATATATAGTCCTAGGAGCCCTGACAGTGTCATACACTATGTATTATAGATATATATATAGTCCTAGGAACCCTGACAGTGTCATACACTATGTATTATAGATATATATAGTCCTAGGAGCCCTGACAGTGTCATACACTATGTATTATATATATATATATATATATATATATATATATATATATATTCCTAAGAGCCCTGACAGTGTCATACACTATGTATTATAGATATATATAGTCCTAAGAGCCCTGACAGTGTCATACACTATGTATTATAGATATATATAGTCCTAAGAGCCCTGACAGTGTCATACACTGTGTATTATATAGTCCTAGGAGTCCTGACAGTGTCATACACTATGTATTATAGATATATATAGTCCTAGGAGCCCCCCCCCCCCCCCCCCCCCTGACAGTGTCATACACTATGTATTATAGATATATATAGTCCTAGGAGCCCTGACAGTGTCATACACTATGTATTATAGATATATATAGTCCTAGGAGCCCTGACAGTGTCATACACTATGTGTTATAGATATATATATAGTCCTAGGAGCCCTGACAGTGTCATACACTATGTATTATAGATATATATAGTCCTAGGAGTCCTGACAGTGTCATACACTATGTATTATAGATATATATATAGTCCTAGGAGCCCTGACAGTGTCATACACTATGTATTATAGATATATATAGTCCTAGGAGCCCTGACAGTGTCATACACTATGTATTATAGATATACATATATATATATATATTCCTAAGAGCCCTGACAGTGTCATACACTATGTATTATAGATATATATAGTCCTAGGAGCCCTGACAGTGTCATACACTATGTATTATAGTTATATATAGTCCTAGGAGCCCTGACAGTGTCATACACTATGTATTATAGATATATATAGTCCTAGGAGCCCTGACAGTGTCATACACTATGTATTATAGATATATATAGTCCTAGGGGCCCTGACAGTATCATACACTATGTATTATAGATATATATATAGTCCTAGGAGCCCTGACAGTGTCATACACTATGTATTATAGATATATATAGGGTATGAGTATTATATACTAGGCTGTAATGCTCAGGGCAGAGGGGGGAGGCTCCTGCTGCAGATAGAGAGAGGCCCGGTGCTGCATGGGGCACGTTTACTCTCCTTGGACGTGTTGAAGGTTCTCTATAGATTTCTCAGCTATAAAGGAGGGAGAAGAGGTGAAAGAGAAAATCATAGAGAAGAGATGAAGGGAAAAACACAGGGAATAGAAAATGGAGGAGACAGAAGGAGGAGAAGAGATAAGAGGAGCAGCGCTGCGGAATATGTTGGCGCTATATAAATAAAATGTATTATTATTATATTAAGATGAAGGTCAGAGTAGGAGGAGAGATGTTAGTAATGAGATACCCTATGGATTTAGTGATGAGGGGCCCTTGTCCTTATGTTCTCAGGGGCCCGGATCTCTCAGCTCGTTGCACCGTTCCGGCCACTGTTGGTTTTGTCTTCGGTTAATGACTAATTCAATGTGACAACTAAAGCCAAACACCCTGACATGAAGGTAAAATCGGGGGAACAGGCCGACCCCCAGGACTGACATCACATGTATGGTCCCTGAGGGCCCCTCAGATCACCAGTACAGGGGCCCCAAGCACCGCGATATGGAGGAGTGTGTCTATAGGACTGGTCTGCTGGATGTCTCCAGGCGGGCGGGGGAGCTGTATACTGGCCTCGGCCGTCTCTGTCGTGGTGGATTTGCTATTTTTCTGGATTTCTGTGTATTTGCTCATCTCTTTCCTGACCCAACACCTGAAGTTTCTGTCTCTGATTTTCTATCTCTGATGTTTCTATAATTTCCAGTCATTTTCGCTGAATCCTCTCGTATTGCCACATTCAGAGAGTAAATCTACTTAAAACTCCAGAAATTCTCAGAAATTTTTACTCGTGATTTTTCTCCCTTCACATTTAAAGGTAAAAAAAAAGTTCTTCGCATTTCCCAGAGGAACAAACTGAGGACTATGGCGACTCCTGAGACGGTCATGTGACAGTAACCATGGAGAGACGCGCTGCGGTCCTGAGTGATCCCGATGATGGTGGACGACATGTATCTACTGTACATATATGTGTATATATATATCAGCCTGCGCCCCTCCTGATACATCCCATGATGTGCGGGGCTTGGGGGCCGCTGCCTGACCTTCCTGCACTCCAGAATCCACCTGGATACAATGTCACACTATATCACCTATAGATAATATACATGAATGAGACCCTATAGATCTGTTTGCTGCATATGATGGGAACTGATGCATATGACAGATGGACTCTACAAAGGCAGTGTGAACAGTCCCTAAGGCTGAGTCGCTAACAGGAAAGATGTGTGTGCAGAAATAAATCTGTAATAAAATCCTCGGCTCCTGGTGCACCGAGCTTTGGAGCAATGTAATTGTCTCAACTAACCACAATTGTAACTCTGGGGCAACAAGACCCAAAATGTGGCCGGTCACAGAATAAATTTACTGATCAGAGAATTCAATTTGTCAGAAGTCTATTTTTATGCCGTTTACGTTGTGTGCGCATAATTCATCTAGAGATAAGTGCCGTGAGATGAGTGCCGTGAGGTAAGTGCCGTGAGGTTAGTGCCGTGAGGTTAGTGCCGTGAGGTAAGTGCCGTGAGATAAGTGCCGTCAGATAAGTGCCGTGAGATAAGTGCCGTCAGATAAGTGCCGTGAGATAAGTGCCGTGAGGTAAGTGCCGTGAGATAAGTGCCGTCAGATAAGTGCCGTGAGTTAAGTATCGTGAGATAAGTGCCGTGAGATAAGTGCCGTCAGGTAAGTGCCATGAGATAAGTGCCGTGAGATAAGTGCCATGAGGTAAGTGCCATGAGATAAGTGCCGTCAGATAAGTGCCGTGAGGTAAGTGTGGTGAGATAAGTGCCATGAGATAAGTACAGTGAGATAAGTGCCGTCAGATAAGTGCCGTGAGGTAAGTTCCGTGAGATAAGTGCCGTGAGAGAAGTGCCATGAGATAAGTACCGTAAGATAAGGGCCGTCAGATAAGTGCCATGAGATAAGTACCATGAGATAAGTGCCATGAGATAAGTATCATGAGATAAGTGCCATGAGATAAGTGCTGTGTGATAAGTACTGTGAGATAAGTGCCGTGAGATAAGAACAATGAGATAAATGCCGTGAGATAAGTGCCGTGAGATAAGTGCCATGAGAAAAGTGTCATGACATAAGTATCGTGAGATGAGTGCTGTGAGATAAGTGCCGTCAGGTAAGTGCCGTGAGTTAAGTATTGTGAGATAAGTGCCGTCAGATAAGTGCCGTGAGTTAAGTATTGTGAGATAAGTGCCGTCAGATAAGTGCCGTGAGTTAAGTATCGTGAGATAAGTGCCGTGAGATAAGTGCTGTGTGATAAGTGCTGTGAGATAAGTGCCGTGAGATAAGAACAATGAGATAAATGTCGTGAGATAAGTGCCGTGAGATAAGTATCGTGAGATAAGTGCTGTGAGATAAGTGCCGTCAGATAAGTGCCGTGAGTTAAGTATTCTGAGATAAGTGCTGTGAGATAAGTGCGGTGAGATAAGTGCCTAGCGGCTGGATTACAGGCAGAGCAGGAGAGAGCGGCTAGATTACAGGCAGAGCAGGAGAGAGCAGCTAGATTACAGGCAGAGCAGGAGAGAGCGGCTAGATCACAGGCAGAGCAGGAGAGAGCGGCTAGATCACAGGCAGAGCAGGAGAGAGCGGCTAGATCACAGGCAGAGCAGGAGAGAGCGGCTAGATTACAGGCAGAGCAGGAGAGAGCGGCTAGATTACAGGCAGAGCGGGAAAGAGCGGCTAGATTACAGGCAGAGCGGGAAAGAGCGGCTAGATTACAGGCAGAGTGGGAGAGAGCGGCTAGATTACAGGCAGAGCGGGAGAGAGCGGCTAGATCACAGGCAGAGCGGGAGAGAGCGGCTAGATTACAGGCAGAGCGGGAGAGAGCGGCTAGATTACAGGCAGAGCGGGAGAGAGCGGCTAGATTACAGGCAGAGCGGGAGAGAGCGGCTAGATTATAGGCAGAGCGGGAGAGAGTGGCTAGATTACAGGCAGAGCGGGAGAGAGCGACTAGATTATAGGCAGAGCGGGAGAGAGCGGCTAGATCACAGGCAGAGCGGGAGAGAGCGGCTAGATCACAGGCAGAGCGGGAGAGAGCGGCTAGATTACAGGCAGAACGGGAGAGAGCGGCTAGATTACAGGCAGAGCAGGAGAGAGCGGCTAGATTATAGGCAGAGCAGGAGAGAGCGGCTAGATTACAGGCAGAGCGGGAGAGAGCGACTAGATTATAGGCAGAGCGGGAGAGAGCGGCTAGATCACAGGCAGAGCAGGAGAGAGCGGCTAGATTACAGGCAGAGCGGGAGAGAGCGGCTAGATTACAGGCAGAGCGGGAGAGAGCGGCTAGATTACAGGCAGAGCGGGAGAGAGCGGCTAGATTACAGGCAGAGCGGGAAAGAGCGGCTAGATTACAGGCAGAGCAGGAGAGAGTGGCTAGATTACAGGCAGAGCAGGAGAGAGTGGCTAGATTACAGGCAGAGCGGGAGAGAGCGGCTAGATTATAGGCAGAGCGGGAGAGAGCGGCTAGATTACAGGCAGAGCGGGAGAGAGCGGCTAGATTACAGGCAGAGCAGGAGAGAGTGGCTAGATTACAGGCAGAGCAGGAGAGAGTGGCTAGATTACAGGCAGAGCGGGAGAGAGCGGCTAGATTATAGGCAGAGCGAGAGAGAGCGGCTAGATTACAGGCAGAGCAGGAGAGAGCGGCTAGATTACAGGCAGAACAGGAGAGAGCGGCTAGATTACAGGCAGAGCAGGAGAGAGCGGCTAGATTACAGGCAGAGCAGGAGAGAGCGGCTAGATCACAGGCAGAGCAGGAGAGAGCGGCTAGATCACAGGCAGAGCAGGAGAGAGCGGCTAGATCACAGGCAGAGCAGGAGAGAGCGGCTAGATTACAGGCAGAGCAGGAGAGAGCGGCTAGATTACAGGCAGAGCGGGAAAGAGCGGCTAGATTACAGGCAGAGCGGGAAAGAGCGGCTAGATTACAGGCAGAGCGGGAGAGAGCGGCTAGATTACAGGCAGAGCGGGAGAGAGCGGCTAGATCACAGGCAGAGCGGGAGAGAGCGGCTAGATTACAGGCAGAGCGGGAGAGAGCGGCTAGATTACAGGCAGAGCGGGAGAGAGCGGCTAGATTACAGGCAGAGCGGGAGAGAGCGGCTAGATTACAGGCAGAGCGGGAGAGAGCGGCTAGATTATAGGCAGAGCGGGAGAGAGCGGCTAGATTACAGGCAGAGCGGGAGAGAGCGACTAGATTATAGGCAGAGCGGGAGAGAGCGGCTAGATCACAGGCAGAGCGGGAGAGAGCGGCTAGATCACAGGCAGAGCAGGAGAGAGCGGCTAGATTACAGGCAGAACGGGAGAGAGCGGCTAGATTACAGGCAGAGCAGGAGAGAGCGGCTAGATTACAGGCAGAGCGGGAGAGAGCGGCTAGATTACAGGCAGAGCAGGAGAGAGCGGCTAGATTATAGGCAGAGCAGGAGAGAGCGGCTAGATTACAGGCAGAGCGTGAGAGAGCGACTAGATTATAGGCAGAGCGGGAGAGAGCGGCTAGATCACAGGCAGAGCAGGAGAGAGCGGCTAGATTACAGGCAGAGCGGGAGAGAGCGGCTAGATTACAGGCAGAGCGGGAGAGAGCGGCTAGATTACAGGCAGAGCGGGAGAGAGCGGCTAGATTACAGGCAGAGCGGGAAAGAGCGGCTAGATTACAGGCAGAGCAGGAGAGAGTGGCTAGATTACAGGCAGAGCAGGAGAGAGTGGCTAGATTACAGGCAGAGCGGGAGAGAGCGGCTAGATTATAGGCAGAGCGGGAGAGAGCGGCTAGATTACAGGCAGAGCGGGAGAGAGCGGCTAGATTACAGGCAGAGCAGGAGAGAGTGGCTAGATTACAGGCAGAGCAGGAGAGAGTGGCTAGATTACAGGCAGAGCGGGAGGAGAGCGGCTAGATTATAGGCAGAGCGAGAGAGAGCGGCTAGATTACAGGCAGAGCAGGAGAGAGCGGCTAGATTACAGGCAGAACAGGAGAGAGCGGCTAGATTACAGGCAGAGCGGGAGAGAGCGGCTAGATTACAGGCAGAGCAGGAGAGAGTGGCTAGATTACAGGCAGAGTGGGAGAGAGCGGCTAGATTACAGGCAGAGCAGGAGAGAGCGGCTAGATTACAGGCAGAGCGGGAGAGAGCGGCTAGATCACAGGCAGAGCAGGAGAGAGCGGCTAGATTACAGGCAGAGCGGGAAAGAGCGGCTAGATTACAGGCAGAGCAGGAGAGAGCGGCTAGATTACAGGCAGAACGGGAGAGAGCGGCTAGATTACAGGCAGAGCAGGAGAGAGCGGCTAGATTACAGGCAGAGCGGGAGAGAGCGGCTAGATTACAGGCAGAGCGGGAGAGAGCGGCTAGATTACAGGCAGAGCAGGAGAGAGCGGCTAGATTACAGGCAGAGCGGGAGAGAGCGGCTAGATTACAGGCAGAGCACAATAATCTCAGAAGGCAGGACGTGTAAGGCCGGGTTATATAGGAAGTTCAATCAGAGAACAGGGCGGAGCAAACCAGGGAGGCAGGAACTGAAACTAGAGGCCCCGGGAACCAGATCAGATCAGCACCGGAGCTGTCCAGGAGGATGAATAGCTCAGCTGGAAGAGCTGCAGCCTGGGACACTGAAGTTCCTGGATTCAAGTCCTGACCATAGTCCCCTCCTGTTAGGATGTCCTGAGGACAGGAGCGGGATCCTCTGGAGGTCTGCGATATGTGAACATTGTTTTCTGGTCCCCAGGAATTCTCTGCTGGTCCGTAACCCTTTGATTGCACCAGAACCAGGATCAGATCAGCACAGGAGTTGTCCAGGAAGTTGAAGAGCTGGGACACTGAAGGCTCTGGGTTCAAATCCTGACGTGCCCTGAGATAATTACAATGGCCAATAATATATCAACACATGAGACTGAGACAGAGTAACAATCTGTGAGAGTGACGGGAGATAGAGATTAGGATTAGGAGAGAGTGGTTACAAAATGCACTAAAACAAACAGCACTCCATTATGAGTTCCCCCTAGTGGTGACTGCAGACAGTGAGCTCCCTCTAGTGGTGACTGCAGACAGTGAGCTCCCTCTAGTGGTGACTGCAGACAGTGAGCTCCCCCTAGTGGTGACTGCAGTCAGTGAGCTCCCCCTAGTGGTGACTGCAGACAGTGAGCTCCCCCTATTGGTGACTGCAGACAGTGAGCTCCCCCTAGTGGTGACTGCAGACAGTGAGCTCCCCCTAGTGGTGACTGCAGTCAGTGAGCTCCCTCTAGTGGTTACTGCAGACAGTGAGCTCCCTCTAGTGGTGACTGCAGACAGTGAGCTCCCTCTAGTGGTGACTGCAGACAGTGAGCTCCCCCTAGTGGTGGCTGCAGACAGTGAGCTCCTCCTAGTGGTGACTGCAGACAGTGAGCTCCCCCTAGTGGTTACTGCAGACAGTGAGCTCCCTCTAGTGGTGACTGCAGACAGTGAGCTCCCTCTAGTGGTGACTGCAGACAGTGAGCTCCCCCTAGTGGTGCCTGCAGACAGTGAGCTCCCCCTAGTGGTGCCTGCAGACAGTGAGCTCCTCCTAGTGGTGCCTGCAGACAGTGAGCTCCTCCTAGTGGTGACTGAAGAGTGAGCTCCTCCTAGTGGTGACTGCAGACAGTGAGCTCCCCCTAGTGGTGCCTGCAGACAGTGAGCTCCTCCTAGTGGTGACTGCAGACAGTGAGCTCCCCCTAGTGGTGACTGCAGACAGTGAGCTCCCCCTAGTGGTGACTGCAGACAGTGAGCTCCCCCTAGTGGTGACTGCAGACAGTGAGATCCCCTAGTGGTGACTGCAGACAGTGAGCTCCCCCTAGTGGTGGCTGCAGACAGTGAGCTCCCCCTAGTGGTGGCTGCAGACAGTGAGCTCCCTCTAGTGGTGGCTGCAGACAGTGAGCTCCCCCTAGTGGTGGCTGCAGACAGTGAGCTCCCCCTAGTGGTGACTGCAGACAGTGAGCTCCCTCTAGTGGTGACTGCAGACAGTGAGCTCCCCCTAGTGGTGGCTGCAGACAGTGAGCTCCCTCTAGTGGTGGCTGCAGACAGTGAGCTCCCCCTAGTGGTGACTGCAGACAGTGAGCTCCCCCTAGTGGTGACTACAGACAGTGAACTCCCCCTAGTGGTGACTGCAGACAGTGAGCTCCCTCTAGTGGTGACTGCAGACAGTGAGCTCCACCTAGTGGTGACTGCAGACAGTGAGCTCCCCCTAGTGGTGACTGCAGACAGTGAGCTCCACCTAGTGGTGACTGCAGACAGTGAGCTCCCTCTAGTGGTGGCTGCAGACAGTGAGCTCCCTCTAGTGGTGACTGCAGACAGTGAGCTCCCTCTAGTGGTGACTGCAGACAGTGAGCTCCCCCTAGTGGTGCCTGCAGACAGTGAGCTCCCCCTAGTGGTGCCTGCAGACAGTGAGCTCCTCCTAGTGGTGCCTGCAGACAGTGAGCTCCTCCTAGTGGTGACTGAAGAGTGAGCTCCTCCTAGTGGTGACTG
The DNA here is from genome assembly GCF_031893055.1 of Leptodactylus fuscus. Taxonomy (NCBI): domain Eukaryota; kingdom Metazoa; phylum Chordata; class Amphibia; order Anura; family Leptodactylidae; genus Leptodactylus; species Leptodactylus fuscus. The sequence goes on from NW_027440568.1 coordinate 651,181, forward strand.
CAGACAGTGAGCTCCCCCTAGTGGTGCCTGCAGACAGTGAGCTCCTCCTAGTGGTGACTGCAGACAGTGAGCTCCCCCTAGTGGTGACTGCAGACAGTGAGCTCCCCCTAGTGGTGACTGCAGACAGTGAGCTCCCCCTAGTGGTGACTGCAGACAGTGAGATCCCCTAGTGGTGACTGCAGACAGTGAGCTCCCCCTAGTGGTGGCTGCAGACAGTGAGCTCCCCCTAGTGGTGGCTGCAGACAGTGAGCTCCCTCTAGTGGTGGCTGCAGACAGTGAGCTCCCCCTAGTGGTGGCTGCAGACAGTGAGCTCCCCCTAGTGGTGACTGCAGACAGTGAGCTCCCTCTAGTGGTGACTGCAGACAGTGAGCTCCCCCTAGTGGTGGCTGCAGACAGTGAGCTCCCTCTAGTGGTGGCTGCAGACAGTGAGCTCCCCCTAGTGGTGACTGCAGACAGTGAGCTCCCCCTAGTGGTGACTACAGACAGTGAACTCCCCCTAGTGGTGACTGCAGACAGTGAGCTCCCTCTAGTGGTGACTGCAGACAGTGAGCTCCACCTAGTGGTGACTGCAGACAGTGAGCTCCCCCTAGTGGTGACTGCAGACAGTGAGCTCCACCTAGTGGTGACTGCAGACAGTGAGCTCCCTCTAGTGGTGGCTGCAGACAGTGAGCTCCCCCTAGTGGTGGCTGCAGACAGTGAGCTCCCCCTAGTGGTGACTGCAGACAGTGAGCTCCCTCTAGTGGTGACTGCAGACAGTGAGCTCCCCCTAGTGGTGGCTGCAGACAGTGAGCTCCCCCTAGTGGTGGCTGCAGACAGTGAGCTCCCTCTAGTGGTGGCTGCAGACAGTGAGCTCCCCCTAGTGGTGGCTGCAGACAGTGAGCTCCCTCTAGTGGTGGCTGCAGACAGTGAGCTCCCCCTAGTGGTGACTGCAGACAGTGAGCTCCCCCTAGTGGTGACTACAGACAGTGAACTCCCCCTAGTGGTGACTGCAGACAGTGAGCTCCCTCTAGTGGTGACTGCAGACAGTGAGCTCCTCCTAGTGGTGACTGCAGACAGTGAGCTCCCCCTAGTGGTGCCTGCAGACAGTGAGCTCCCCCTAGTGGTGCCTGCAGACAGTGAACTCCCCCTAGTGGTGACTGCAGACAGTGAGCTCCCTCTAGTGGTGACTGCAGACAGTGAGCTCCTCCTAGTGGTGACTGCAGACAGTGAGCTCCCCCTAGTGGTGCCTGCAGACAGTGAGCTCCTCCTAGTGGTGCCTGCAGACAGTGAGCTCCTCCTAGTGGTGACTGAAGAGTGAGCTCCTCCTATTGGTGACTGCAGACAGTGAGCTCCCCCTAGTGGTGACTGCAGACAGTGAGCTCCCCCTAGTGGTGACTGCAGACAGTGAGCTCCCCCTAGTGGTGACTGCAGACAGTGAGCTCCCCCTAGTGGTGACTGCAGACAGTGAGCTCCCCCTAGTGGTGACTGCAGACAGTGAGCTCCCTCTAGTGGTGAATGCAGACAGTGAGCTCCCCCTAGTGGTGACTGCAGACAGTGAGCTCCCCTAGTGGTGACTGCAGACAGTGAGCTCCCCCTAGTGGTGACTGCAGACAGTGAGCTGCACCTAGTGGTGACTGCAGACAGTGAGATCCCCCTAGTGGGGACTGCAGACAGTGAGCTCCCTCTAGTGGTGACTGCAGGCAGTGAGCTCCCTCTAGTGGTGACTGCAGACAGTGAGCTCCCCCTAGTGGTGGCTGCAGACAGTGAGCTCCCCCTAGTGGTGACTGCAGACAGTGAGCTCCCTCTAGTGGTGACTGCAGACAGTGAGCTCCTCCTAGTGGTGACTGTAGACAGTGAGCTCCACCTAGTGGTGACTGCAGACAGTGAGCTCCACCTAGTGGTGACTGCAGACAGTGAGCTCCCTCTAGTGGTGACTGCAGACAGTGAGCTCCTCCTAGTGGTGACTGCAGTCAGTGAGCTCCCCCTAGTGGTGACTGCAGAAAGTGAGCTCCACCTAGTAGTGACTGCAGACATTGAGCTCCCTCTAGTGGTGACTGCAGGTGTTGTGCTCCCCCTAGTGGTGACTGCAGACAGTGAGCTCCCTCTAGTGGTGACTGCAGACAGTGAGCTCCACCTAGTGGTGACTGCAGACAGTGAGCTCCCTCTAGTGGTGACTGCAGGTGTTGTGCTCCCCCTAGTGGTGACTGCAGACAGTGAGCTCCCTCTAGTGGTGACTGCAGACAGTGAGCTCCACCTAGTGGTGCCTGCAGACAGTGAGCTCCTCCTAGTGGTGCCTGCAGACAGTGAGCTCCTCCTAGTGGTGACTGAAGAGTGAGCTCCCCCTAGTGGTGCCTGCAGACAGTGAGCTCCTCCTAGTGGTGACTGCAGACAGTGAGCTCCCCCTAGTGGTGACTGCAGACAGTGAGCTCCCCCTAGTGGTGACTGCAGACAGTGAGCTCCCCCTAGTGGTGACTGCAGACAGTGAGATCCCCTAGTGGTGACTGCAGACAGTGAGCTCCCCCTAGTGGTGGCTGCAGACAGTGAGCTCCCCCTAGTGGTGGCTGCAGACAGTGAGCTCCCTCTAGTGGTGGCTGCAGACAGTGAGCTCCCCCTAGTGGTGGCTGCAGACAGTGAGCTCCCCCTAGTGGTGACTGCAGACAGTGAGCTCCCTCTAGTGGTGACTGCAGACAGTGAGCTCCCCCTAGTGGTGGCTGCAGACAGTGAGCTCCCTCTAGTGGTGGCTGCAGACAGTGAGCTCCCCCTAGTGGTGACTGCAGACAGTGAGCTCCCCCTAGTGGTGACTACAGACAGTGAACTCCCCCTAGTGGTGACTGCAGACAGTGAGCTCCCTCTAGTGGTGACTGCAGACAGTGAGCTCCACCTAGTGGTGACTGCAGACAGTGAGCTCCCCCTAGTGGTGACTGCAGACAGTGAGCTCCACCTAGTGGTGACTGCAGACAGTGAGCTCCCTCTAGTGGTGGCTGCAGACAGTGAGCTCCCCCTAGTGGTGGCTGCAGACAGTGAGCTCCCCCTAGTGGTGACTGCAGACAGTGAGCTCCCTCTAGTGGTGACTGCAGACAGTGAGCTCCCCCTAGTGGTGGCTGCAGACAGTGAGCTCCCTCTAGTGGTGGCTGCAGACAGTGAGCTCCCCCTAGTGGTGACTGCAGACAGTGAGCTCCCCCTAGTGGTGACTACAGACAGTGAACTCCCCCTAGTGGTGACTGCAGACAGTGAGCTCCCTCTAGTGGTGACTGCAGACAGTGAGCTCCTCCTAGTGGTGACTGCAGACAGTGAGCTCCCCCTAGTGGTGCCTGCAGACAGTGAGCTCCCCCTAGTGGTGCCTGCAGACAGTGAGCTCCTCCTAGTGGTGCCTGCAGACAGTGAGCTCCTCCTAGTGGTGACTGAAGAGTGAGCTCCTCCTATTGGTGACTGCAGACAGTGAGCTCCCCCTAGTGGTGACTGCAGACAGTGAGCTCCCCCTAGTGGTGACTGCAGACAGTGAGCTCCCCCTAGTGGTGACTGCAGACAGTGAGCTCCCCCTAGTGGTGACTGCAGACAGTGAGCTCCCCCTAGTGGTGACTGCAGACAGTGAGCTCCCTCTAGTGGTGAATGCAGACAGTGAGCTCCCCCTAGTGGTGACTGCAGACAGTGAGCTCCCCTAGTGGTGACTGCAGACAGTGAGCTCCCCCTAGTGGTGACTGCAGACAGTGAGCTGCACCTAGTGGTGACTGCAGACAGTGAGATCCCCCTAGTGGGGACTGCAGACAGTGAGCTCCCTCTAGTGGTGACTGCAGGCAGTGAGCTCCCTCTAGTGGTGACTGCAGACAGTGAGCTCCCCCTAGTGGTGGCTGCAGACAGTGAGCTCCCCCTAGTGGTGACTGCAGACAGTGAGCTCCCTCTAGTGGTGACTGCAGACAGTGAGCTCCTCCTAGTGGTGACTGTAGACAGTGAGCTCCACCTAGTGGTGACTGCAGACAGTGAGCTCCACCTAGTGGTGACTGCAGACAGTGAGCTCCCTCTAGTGGTGACTGCAGACAGTGAGCTCCTCCTAGTGGTGACTGCAGTCAGTGAGCTCCCCCTAGTGGTGACTGCAGAAAGTGAGCTCCACCTAGTAGTGACTGCAGACATTGAGCTCCCTCTAGTGGTGACTGCAGGTGTTGTGCTCCCCCTAGTGGTGACTGCAGACAGTGAGCTCCCTCTAGTGGTGACTGCAGACAGTGAGCTCCACCTAGTGGTGACTGCAGACAGTGAGCTCCCTCTAGTGGTGACTGCAGGTGTTGTGCTCCCCCTAGTGGTGACTGCAGACAGTGAGCTCCCTCTAGTGGTGACTGCAGACAGTGAGCTCCACCTAGTGGTGACTGCAGACAGTGAGCTCCCCCTAGTGGTGACTGCAGACAGTGAGCTCCACCTAGTGGTGACTGCAGACAGTGAGCTCCCTCTAGTGGTGGCTGCAGACAGAGAGCTCCCCCTAGTGGTGGATGCAGACAGTGAGCTCCCCCTAGTGGTGACTGCAGACAGTGAGCTCCCTCTAGTGGTGACTGCAGACAGTGAGCTCCCCCTAGTGGTGGCTGCAGACAGTGAGCTCCCTCTAGTGGTGGCTGCAGACAGTGAGCTCCCCCTAGTGGTGACTGCAGACAGTGAGCTCCCCCTAGTGGTGACTACAGACAGTGAACTCCCCCTAGTGGTGACTGCAGACAGTGAGCTCCCCCTAGTGGTGACTGCAGACAGTGAGCTCCCTCTAGTGGTGACTGCAGACAGTGAGCTCCTCCTAGTGGTGACTGCAGACAGTGAGCTCCCCCTAGTGGTGCCTGCAGACAGTGAGCTCCCCCTAGTGGTGCCTGCAGACAGTGAGCTCCTCCTAGTGGTGCCTGCAGACAGTGAGCTCCTCCTAGTGGTGACTGAAGAGTGAGCTCCTCCTAGTGGTGACTGCAGACAGTGAGCTCCCCCTAGTGGTGCCTGCAGACAGTGAGCTCCTCCTAGTGGTGACTGCAGACAGTGAGCTCCTCCTAGTGGTGACTGCAGACAGTGAGCTCCCCCTAGTGGTGACTGCAGACAGTGAGCTGCACCTAGTGGTGACTGCAGACAGTGAGATCCCCCTAGTGGGGACTGCAGACAGTGAGCTCCCTCTAGTGGTGACTGCAGGCAGTGAGCTCCCTCTAGTGGTGACTGCAGACAGTGAGCTCCCCCTAGTGGTGGCTGCAGACAGTGAGCTCCCCCTAGTGGTGACTGCAGACAGTGAGCTCCCTCTAGTGGTGACTGCAGACAGTGAGCTCCTCCTAGTGGTGACTGCAGACAGTGAGCTCCACCTAGTGGTGACTGCAGACAGTGAGCTCCACCTAGTGGTGACTGCAGACAGTGAGCTCCCTCTAGTGGTGACTGCAGACAGTGAGCTCCTCCTAGTGGTGACTGCAGTCAGTGAGCTCCCCCTAGTGGTGACTGCAGAAAGTGAGCTTCCTCTAGTAGTGACTGCAGACATTGAGCTCCCTCTAGTGGTGACTGCAGGTTGTGTGCTCCCCCTAGTGGTGACTACAGACAGTGAGCTCCCTCTAGTGGTGACTGCAGGTTGTGTGCTCCCCCTAGTGGTGGTGCTGCTAGAACTATCATATGTACCTGTGTCTACGTGTAGAGATCATGTAGACACAGAATATATTTTGGACCTCTTTACATTATATACAATGACATCTTAAGCTCAGAAGCCGCAAAGTTTAACTTGAAGCTGAACCGTAATAAGTGAAGTCACATAAGGAGCCACTGCAGTGTTTGTCAGTACTGGCTGGGGCTGGGATTTCATTCACCGCCATCTGGTGTGGTCTCTGGTGCCGTTGGCTGGAGCGTCCACAAGGATGGAGGGAAAACAACCAACAGGAGGCAAAAGGATCAGAGGAGGAGGTCGGGAATCGATCTGATGAACAAGCGAGCGGAAAACAACACTGGAGCCCAAACACAGAACTCACCGTCACTGACTACTGATGGACTGGAAGAGCAGACGAGCAGTGCAGACTCCATGACCCGGCACATACATAAGACCTGCTCATAGCATACACTCCTCCCCCATTATTACCCAGAATCCACCACCATCAGAGGTGCTGGGAAGAGCCAGGTACTGTACTGGGGCGGCTGCAAACTGCTATCATTAGGTTAGGACATCCCAAAAACCCCGGGGTCTTCTCACCATGGCCAGGCCAGGCTGCCGCTTCTTCATCGCTCCTGACTACTTCTGGACAATGGTCGGACCCCACATTGGGGTTTTCTGATAATTTATTTATAACTGCCGCCTATAGAGAAGTATATGGATTAGAATGAGGAGAACTTTCATATACAGTCCTATGAAAAAGTTTGTGCCCCCCTATTAATCTTAATCATTTTTAGTTCTAAATATTTTGGTGTTTGCAGCAGCCATTTCAGTTTGATATATCTAATAACTGATGGACACAGTAATATTTCAGGATTGAAATGAGGTTTATTGTACTAACAGAAAATGTGCAATATGCATTAAACCAAAATTTGACCGATGCAAAAGTATGGGCACCTCAACAGAAAAGTGACATTAATATTTAGTACATCCTCCTTTTGCAAAGATAACAGCCTCTAGTCGCTTCCTGTAGCTTTTAATCAGTTCCTGGATCCTGGATGAAGGGATTTTGGACCATTCCTCTTTACAAAACAATTCAAGTTCAGTTAAGTTAGATGGTCGCCGAGCATGGACAGCCCGCTTCAAATCATCCCACAGATGTTCAATGATATTCAGGTCTGGGGACTGGGATGGCCATTCCAGAACATTGTAATTGTTCCTCTGCATGAATGCCTGAGTTGATTTGGAGCGGTGTTTTGGATCATTGTCTTGCTGAAATCTCCATCCCCGGCGTAACTTCAACTTCGTCACTGATTCTTGAACATTATTCTCAAGAATCTGCTGATACTGAGTGGAATCCATGCGACCCCCAACTTTAACAAGATTCCCGGTGCCGGCATTGGCCACACAGCCCCAAAGCATGATGGAACCTCCACCAAATCTTACAGTGGGTAGCTTGTGTTTTTCGTGTAATGCTGTTTTTCTTGGAAGCCATGCATAACGCCTTTTTTTATAACCAAACAACTCAATCTTTGTTCCATCAGTCCACAGGACCTTCTTCCAAAATGAAGCTGCCTTGTCCAAATGTGTTTTGCATCGCTCAGGCAACTCTATTTGTGGCGTACGTGCAGAAACGGCTTCTTTCTCATCACTCTCCCATACAGCTTCTATTTGTGCAAAGTGCGCTGTATAGTTGACCGATGCACAGTGACACCATCTGCAGCAAGATGATGCTGCAGCTCTTTGGAGGTGTCTGTGGATTGTCCTTGACTCTTCTCATCATTCTTCTTCTCTGCCTTTCTGATATTTTTCTTGGCCTGCCACTTCTGGGCTTAACAAGAACTGTCCCTGTGCTCTTCCATTTCCTTACTATGTTCCTCACAGTGGAAACTGACAGGTTAAATCTCTGAGACAACGTTTTGTATCCTTCCCCTGAACAACTATGTGGAACAATGTTTGTTTTCAAATAATTTGAGAGCGGGCTGTCCATGCTCGGCCACCATCAAACTGAACTGAACGCGAATTGTTTTGTAAAGAGGAATGGTCCAAAATACCTTCATCCAGGATCCAGGAACTGATTAACAACTACAGGAAGCGACTAGAGGCAAAAGGAGGATTTACTAAATATTAATGTCACTTTTCTGTTGAGGTGCCCATACTTTTGCACCGGTCAAATTTTGGTTTAATGCATATTGCACATTTTCTGTTAGTACAATAAACCTCATTTCAATCCTGAAATATTACTGTGTCCATCAGTTATTAGATATATCAAACTGAAATGGCTGCTGCAAACACCAAAATATTTAGAACTAAAAATGATTAAGATTAATAGGGGGGCACAAACTTTTTCATAGGACTGTATAACCCCAGTGCTGTACTATCTGACAACCCATATAGCAGCAGCTTCCTGACAACCAGTCTGCCCGTTCCCATCAGCACGTGGCCCCCTTCTCCCTGTGAGCCTGGGCAGCTGACGTTATCTGTGCAGATTATGGGATGTCGGGAGCAGCAGGTATATGACAGGTAATAGCTGAACATCTTATCTACTTACTGAAGTAAACCGTCATCTTCCTCATTGCCGCCTCCATAGAGAGCTCAGACGCCTCCCGCAGGTCACAAGCCCTCTGCACTAGTCACCATCAGGACTCACAACGTGCCGGAACCCAATGGCCTTATTGTTCTGGACTCTTCTACTGTCCACCATTGGTAAGAGGACACATTGCCTACTGGGGGGCTATAGACAGGGGGGTACGGGGTCGTACTAGGGCTCATTGCTATACGTCCTATTGTATATGGGGACCTGTGTGCATGTGTGATGGGGCAGAGGTTGTCAGGTGATTGTCAGGTTGTCAGCTATCAGAGGCACAACCATCATCCAATACTCACTGGTGTCTGCTCTGCACTGAATCTGGACGGTTACTGAAATCTGATGACTTTATGTGATCAGGATCAGGGGGCCATGCTCGGATACTAAGGGGCCACTAAACAGGGGGGCCCAGGCTTGGTTGGTTCCAGGTATTGCCAGGTTTTCAGATAGAACTGCATTGTTAGCAAACAAGAGGTGGCCAAGGGGCTAATAACAAGGGACCAGGCAAAGCCCAGCACCATAATGGGGAGTCATGTGGCTCTATGGAGCCCTCCTCTATGTGCTGTATGGGGGCCCCTCTATGAGCTGTATGGGGGCCCCTCTATGTGCTGTATGGGGGCCCCTCTATGAGCTGTATGGGGGCCCCTCTATGAGATGGTAGTCTAATGATGTAATGGGGTAGATTTGGGGTAATCTAATGATCTCACAGGGGTAGATTGGGTGGTAATCTAATTATTTGATGGGGTAGATTGGGGGTAATCTAATGATCTCACGGGGTAGATTTGGGGTAATCTAATGATCTGATGGGGTAAATTTGGGGTAATCTAATGATCTGATGGGGTAGATTTGGGGTAATCTAATGATCTCACAGGGGTAAATTTGGGGGTAATCTAATGATCTGAGGGGGTAGATTTGGGGTAATCTAATGATCTCACAGGGGTAGATTTGGGGGTAATCTAATGATCTGAGGGGGTAGATTTGGGGTAATCTAATGATCTGAGGGGGTAGATTTGGGGTAATCTAATGATCTCACAGGGGTAGATTTGGGGGTAATCTAATGATCTGAGGGGGTAGATTTGGGGTAATCTAATGATCTCACAGGGGTAGATTTGGGGTAATCTAATGATCTCACAGGGGTAGATTTGGGGTAATCTAATGATCTGATGGGGTAGATTTGGGGGTAATCTAATGATCTCACAGGGGTAGATTTGGGGTAATCTAATGATCTCACAGGGGTAGATTTGGGGTAATCTAATGATCTCACAGGGGTAGATTTGGGGTAATCTAATGATCTCACAGGGGTAGATTTGGGGTAATCTAATGATCTCACAGGGGTAGATTTGGGGTAATCTAATGATCTCACAGGGGTAGATTTGGGGTAATCTAATGATCTCACAGGGGTAGATTTGGGGTAATCTAATGATCTCACAGGGGTAGATTTGGGGTAATCTAATGATCTGATGGGGTAGATTTGGGGTAATCTAATGATCTGATGGGGTAGATTTGGGGTAATCTAATGATCTCACAGGGGTAAATTTGGGGGTAATCTAATGATCTGAGGGGGTAGATTTGGGGTAATCTAATGATCTCACAGGGGTAGATTTGGGGGTAATCTAATGATCTGAGGGGGTAGATTTGGGGTAATCTAATGATCTGAGGGGGTAGATTTGGGGTAATCTAATGATCTCACAGGGGTAGATTTGGGGTAATCTAATGATCTGAGGGGGTAGATTTGGGGTAATCTAATGATCTCACAGGGGTAGATTTGGGGTAATCTAATGATCTCACAGGGGTAGATTTAGGGTAATCTAATGATCTGATGGGGTAGATTTGGGGGTAATCTAATGATCTCACAGGGGTAGATTTGGGGTAATCTAATGATCTCACAGGGGTAGATTTGGGGTAATCTAATGATCTCACAGGGGTAGATTTGGGGTAATCTAATGATCTCACAGGGGTAGATTTGGGGTAATCTAATGATCTCACAGGGGTAGATTTGGGGTAATCTAATGATCTCACAGGGGTAGATTTGGGGTAATCTAATGATCTCACAGGGGTAGATTTGGGGTAATCTAATGATCTCACAGGGGTAGATTTGGGGTAATCTAATGATCTCACAGGGGTAGATTTGGGGTAATCTAATGATCTCACGGGGTAGATTTGGGGTAATCTAATGATCTCACGGGGTAGATTTGGGGTAATCTAATGATCTGATGGGGTAGATTTGGGGTAATCTAATGATCTGATGGGGTAGATTTGGGGTAATCTAATGATCTCACAGGGGTAAATTTGGGGGTAATCTAATGATCTGAGGGGGTAGATTTGGGGTAATCTAATGATCTCACAGGGGTAGATTTGGGGGTAATCTAATGATCTGAGGGGGTAGATTTGGGGTAATCTAATGATCTGAGGGGGTAGATTTGGGGTAATCTAATGATCTCACAGGGGTAGATTTGGGGGTAATCTAGTGATCTGAGGGGGTAGATTTGGGGTAATCTAATGATCTCACAGGGGTAGATTTGGGGTAATCTAATGATCTCACAGGGGTAGATTTGGGGTAATCTAATGATCTGATGGGGTAGATTTGGGGGTAATCTAATGATCTCACAGGGGTAGATTTGGGGTAATCTAATGATCTCACAGGGGTAGATTTGGGGTAATCTAATGATCTCACAGGGGTAGATTTGGGGTAATCTAATGATCTCACAGGGGTAGATTTGGGGTAATCTAATGATCTCACAGGGGTAGATTTGGGGTAATCTAATGATCTCACAGGGGTAGATTTGGGGTAATCTAATGATCTCACAGGGGTAGATTTGGGGTAATCTAATGATCTGATGGGGTAGATTTGGGGTAATCTAATGATCTGATGGGGTAGATTTGGGGTAATCTAATGATCTCACAGGGGTAAATTTGGGGGTAATCTAATGATCTGAGGGGGTAGATTTGGGGTAATCTAATGATCTCACAGGGGTAGATTTGGGGGTAATCTAATGATCTGAGGGGGTAGATTTGGGGTAATCTAATGATCTGAGGGGGTAGATTTGGGGTAATCTAATGATCTCACAGGGGTAGATTTGGGGGTAATCTAATGATCTGAGGGGGTAGATTTGGGGTAATCTAATGATCTCACAGGGTAGATTTGGGGTAATCTAATGATCTCACAGGGGTAGATTTGGGGTAATCTAATGATCTGATGGGGTAGATTTGAGGTAATCTAATGATCTGACGGGTAGATTTGGGGTAATCTAATGATCTGATGGGGTAGATTTGAGGTAATCTAATGATCTGACGGGGTAGATTTGGGGTAATCTAATGATCTGACGGGGTAGATTTGGGGTAATCTAATGATCTGACGGGGTAGATTTGGCGTCAGGCCCACAGATTTCTTTCATCCTCTATTGACTCTCAGTATAATTAGCGCAGTGTGAATACCTTCTTACAGCATTGGCCCCTCTTCTTGCAGTCCGTGGGTCGGTCTGTTGCCCCTGCACCCGCACAGTTGCCCCCTGATTTAGTCAGTGACTGATTGTCTTATTTGTACCAGGTGCAGGATCGGCCGTCACTCTGTTCTATGGCGCTATAGGGGAAGCGGCGTTCCTGTCCGGGGGTACAGCGGTCACCCCAAACCAGAAGATAGACTGGAGCCTGGACACTGCCGGACGTCTTATTGCGTCTCGTCTTCCCAGCGGTATTGTGTCGTATAGCGGGAGATGTGATGGCGGACAATGTACGCTTTACCCCAATGGGACCCTGCGAATGGACCAGCTCACCCCAGCGGACAACAGAACCTACACCGTGACCCTGCGAGAGGGGGGGAGGAACATCACAGAACTAGTCCAGCTCAACGTCTACTGTAAGTACCACCTACTCCTCAGAGGTGGGGCTTGTGGACATTTACATAAAAAGGGGTGTTCCTTGTAACAAAGGGGTGTGGCTCAAATACTTCAAAATGGAAATCTTCCTTAGACTTTTCCCTAAGACACAAGTCATGTCCTCCCAGGTCCCCGGCCCATGTTTGGTCCAGTGAGAAGACAATCTCAATAAAGAAATCTGTTTAATAGAGTTTGTCTCCACATGTACCTCACACAGAAGTCTATGGAGAGGGGAGGAGGAGGAGGCTGGTGATGGAGATATTACCTCATTGTCTGTAGCATGTCATTGTGAGACATAGCGGTGGTAATAGAGCTACCTGTCCGTGCGCTTTCCTCCTCCTCCCCCCTCCACTCTCCATAGACTTCTATGTAAGAAGTGTCTCAGCTTGATAAATGGAGAAGGAATCTGATTTCCTTAATATGATGTATTACAAAGTTCCTTCTCTTGGCCCGTCCTATTCCTTTCTGGAGACTTCTTGTATGGTCGGAGGACACTTTAAGGGTTTGTGGCTTTTCAGGCAGAGGTCGCAGCACAAAGTCCACGCGGCGGTGAAATATTTCCACGGCTCTTCCTCCTCTGATAACTTCTAGTAGAAACTTCCCCATTACTTTTGAACTTTGATATTTTTGGGATTTCAGATCAATCTCTTCCTTGTACAGGAGGTGTGAACAGTGGCCTAATGTGACTGCCGCCCCTCCTATGTTTAGGGCCAGGTTCACACCCCAATTGGGAGCCCCTTCACCCAGGAGGGCCAGGCACCCACTTTGGGGTTACTTTTACTTAACCCCGCCCCATTTCAGTTGCCACACCCCTTCCTCCATGTATTATTGGTATATAAGGTGGCATGAACCTGATGTCTACAATGTGGGCGGAGCTGCGGAGTGACTGACAAGTCGTGAGGTCGGAGGTTACAGGAAGTAGCGAATACAAAAACCGTTTCCTGGATCCAGAACAGTTATGTGGTGAATCCCTGGAGAGTCTGCACGCGCTCTTATCTTTATGGCGGTGTAATAAGCCTCAGGTACGAGAAACCGCAGAAAAACATTAAAGGTCAAAGGTCCCGCAGGAGGGGGGGGGGGAGAGGGTATGATGTCACCAGAAACATCTCCATACTGGGAGTTCCCAGAAATACGGCTACAGCACACACACGGTTAATAAGAGGGGCCCTCCAGGACGGCCCCACCCCAGATTCTCTGCTGACCCTGACACTCAGTTCCTTCATCTTCACATAATACTTCAACCAAATCTGACAAGAAAAATGAATCCCTGGATCAAGGGTCGGGATCTCGGGTCTGGAGGGGTCTTATAGGATCCTTCCAGGCTGGGAGGAGCCTCAGTGGCCCCCCTTGTTATAGATACAGCCCTGAGGAGCCTCAGTGGTCCCCCTTGTTATAGATACAGCCCTGAGGAGCCTCAGTGGCGCCCCCTTGTTATAGATACAGCCCTGAGGAGCCTCAGTGGTCCCCCTTGTTATAGATACAGCCCTGAGGAGCCTCAGTGGTCCCCCTTGTTATAGATACAGCCCTGAGGAGCCTCAGTGGTGCCCCTTGTTATAGATACAGTCCTGAGGAGCCTCAGTGGCCCCCCTTGTTATAGATACAGCCCTGAGGAGCCTCAGTGGCCCCCCTTGTTATAGATACAGCCCTGAGGAGCCTCAGTGGCCCCCTTGTTATAGATACAGCCCTGAGGAGCCTCAGTGGCCCCCCTTGTTATAGATACAGCCCTGAGGAGCCTCAGTGGTGCCCCTTGTTATAGATACAGCCCTGAGGAGCCTCAGTGGCGCCCCCTTGTTATAGATACAGCCCTGAGGAGCCTCAGTGGTCCCCCTTGTTATAGATACAGCCCTGAGGAGCCTCAGTGGTCCCCCTTGTTATAGATACAGCCCTGAGGAGCCTCAGTGGCCCCCCTTGTTATAGATACAGCCCTGAGGAGCCTCAGTGGCCCCCTTGTTATAGATACAGCCCTGAGGAGCCTCAGTGGCCCCCCTTGTTATAGATACAGCCCTGAGGAGCCTCAGTGGTGCCCCTTGTTATAGATACAGCCCTGAGGAGCCTCAGTGGCCCCCCTTGTTATAGATACAGCCCTGAGGAGCCTCAGTGGTGCCCCTTGTTATAGATACAGCCCTGAGGAGCCTCAGTGGCCCCCCTTGTTATAGATACAGCCCTGAGGAGCCTCAGTGGTGCCCCTTGTTATAGATACAGCCCTGAGGAGCCTCAGTGGTGCCCCTTGTTATAGATACAGCCCTGAGGAGCCTCAGTGGCTCCCCTTGTTATAGATACAGCCCTGAGGAGCCTCAGTGGTGCCCCCTTGTTATAGATACAGCCCTGAGGAACCTCAGTGGCCGCCTTGTTATAGATACAGCCCTGAGGAGCCTCAGTGGTGCCCCCTTGTTATAGATACAGCCCTGAGGAGCCTCAGTGGTGCCCCCTTGTTATAGATACAGACCTGAGGAGCCTCAGTGGCCCCCCTTGTTATAGATACAGCGCTGAAGAGCCTCAGTGGCCCCCCTTGTTATAGATACAGCCCTGAGGAGCCTCAGTGGCGCCCCCTTGTTATAGATACAGCCCTGAGGAGCCTCAGTGGTGCCCCTTGTTATAGATACAGCCCTGAGGAGCCTCAGTGGCCCCCCTTGTTATAGATACAGCCCTGAGGAGCCTCAGTGGTGCCCCTTGTTATAGATACAGCCTGAGGAGCCTCAGTAGTGCCCCTTGTTATAGATACAGCCCTGAGGAGCCTCAGTGGTGCCCCCTTGTTATAGATACAGCCCTGAGGAGCCTCAGTGGTCCCCCTTGTTATAGATACAACCCTGAGGAACCTCAGTGGCCGCCTTGTTATAGATACAGCCCTGAGGAGCCTCAGTGGTGCCCCTTGTTATAGATACAGCCCTGAGGAGCCTCAGTGGTGCCCCTGTTATAGATACAGCCTGAGGAGCCTCAGTGGTGCCCCCTTGTTATAGATACAGACCTGAGGAGCCTCAGTGGCCCCCCTTGTTATAGATACAGCCCTGAGGAGCCTCAGTGGCCCCCCTTGTTATAGATACAGCCCTGAGGAGCCTCAGTGGTGCCCCCTTGTTATAGATACAGCCCTGAGGAGCCTCAGTGGCGCCCCCTTGTTATAGATACAGCCCTGAGGAGCCTCAGTGGCGCCCCTGTTATAGATACAGCCCTGAGGAGCCTCAGTGGTGCCCCCTTGTTATAGATACAGCCCTTCCAGGCCTCAGTGGCGCCCCCTTGTTATAGATACAGCCTGAGGAGCCTCAGTGGCCCTCCTTGTTATAGATACAGCCCTGAGGAGCCTCAGTGGCGCCCCTGTTATAGATACAGCCCTGAGGAGCCTTAGTGGTGCCCCCTTGTTATAGATACAGCCCTTCCAGGCCTCAGTGGCGCCCCCTTGTTATAGATACAGCCTGAGGAGCCTCAGTGGCCCCCCTTGTTATAGATACAGCCCTGAGGAGCCTCAGTGGCCTCCCTTGTTATAGATACAGCCCTTCCAGGCCTCAGTGGCCTCCCTTGTTATAGATACAGCCCTGAGGAGCCTCAGTGGCCTCCCTTGTTATAGATACAGCCCTGAGGAGCCTCAGTGGCGCCCCCTTGTTATAGATACAGCCCTGAGGAGCCTCAGTGGCACCCCTGTTATAGATACAGCCCTTCCAGGCCTCAGTGGCCGCCTTGTTATATCTACAGACCTGAGGAGCCTCAGTGGCCTCCCTTGTTATAGATACAGCCCTGAGGAGCCTCAGTGGTGCCCCCTTGTTATAGATACAGCCCTGAGGAGCCTCAGTGGTGCCCCCTTGTTATAGATACAGCCCTGAGGAGCCTCAGTGGTGCCCCCTTGTTATAGATACAGCCCTGAGGAGCCTCAGTGGTGCCCCCTTGTTATAGATACAGCCCTGAGGAGCCTCAGTGGCGCCCCCTTGTTATAGATACAGCCCTGAGGAGCCTCAGTGGCGCCCCCTTGTTATAGATACAGCCCTGAGGAGCCTCAGTGGTGCCCCTGTTATAGATACAGCCTGAGGAGCCTCAGTGGCCCCCCTTGTTATAGATACAGCCCTGAGGAGCCTCAGTGGCGCCCCTGTTATAGATACAGCCCTGAGGAGCCTCAGTGGTGCCCCCTTGTTATAGATACAGCCCTGAGGAGCCGCAGTGGTGCCCCCTTGTTATAGATACAGCCCTGAGGAGCCTCAGTGGCGCCCCTGTTATAGATACAGCCTGAGGAGCCTCAGTGGCCCCCCTTGTTATAGATACAGCCCTGAGGAGCCTCAGTGGCCTCCCTTGTTATAGATACAGCCCTGAGGAGCCTCAGTGGCCTCCCTTGTTATAGATACATCCCTGAGGAGCCTCAGTGGCCTCCCTTGTTATAGATACAGCCCTGAGGAGCCTCAGTGGCGCCCCCCTTGTTATAGATACAGCCCTGAGGAGCCTCAGTGGCACCCCTGTTATAGATACAGCCCTTCCAGGCCTCAGTGGCCTCCCTTGTTATAGATACAGCCCTGAGGAGCCTCAGTGGTGCCCCCTTGTTATAGATACAGCCCTGAGGAGCCTCAGTGGTGCCCCCTTATTATAGATACAGCCCTGAGGAGCCTCAGTGGTGCCCCCTTGTTATAGATACAGCCCTGAGGAGCCTCAGTGGCGCCCCCTTGTTATAGATACAGCCCTGAGGAGCCTCAGTGGCACCCCTGTTATAGATACAGCCCTTCCAGGCCTCAGTGGCCCCCCTTGTTATAGATACAGCCCTTCCAGGCCTCAGTGGCACCCCCTTGTTATAGATACAGCCCTGAGGAGCCTCAGTGGCGCCCCTGTTATAGATACAGCCCTTCCAAGCCTCAGTGGCGCCCCCTTACATGGATATTAGATCGCCCCTCCCACATTTTCTATTCCAGAGTTTTGCACCCCAACCAAATAATTTGACGATTCTCTGGACGCAGATAATGTTGGATGGAGGTTTGTGGTCGTCTTCCCAATCAGGCAGATTTCCAGGTTACCCCTGGTGCGAATCGCTGCTGTATCCAACCTATATAACCCCCCAGTATATAGTCCTTCTGGTCACTGCCGTTCTCTCGTGTCTGACCAGTGATCTGTAACACGGTTGAGCTGTCCTCTCTTCTGTCCTTTCTGATGTCCCTCCTGGTCTCTCCCGCCTTGGCTGCAGCTGCCTGACACTGGTTGGGCACAGTTCACATTGCTTTTCTTCTCTCTCTTTTCTGCAGATCGTCTCACTGCTCCATCTCTGAACGTTTCCTCCATCATTCGCCCAGTAGAAGGGAACAACCTGACGTTGCTTTGTGACGCAGGACCCCAGACGGTCCTCAGCTTCTACTTCTACCGGAATAACCAAATCCTGTTCTGTGGTGAGGACCACGTGACATGCGACCTGTCCAGCCCCTTACTCTACTTCGATCCCATCCTGGGCAGTGATAATGGAAGTTACACTTGTGGCATTAGCAACCCTGTGAGCAGAGCCGTCAGCCCCAGCATCGTCTTGGATGTTGCAGGTAAGACCCTCGTGGGGTGGGGGACAGGCTGTTATAGGAGGCTGGGGTAAGATGGTGGGCTGAGGTATGATGGCGGGCTGGGGTAAGATGGCGGGCTGGGGTAAGATGGCGGGCTGAGGTAAGATGTCGAGCTGGGGTAAGATGGCGAGCTGAGGTAAGATGGCGGGCTGGGGTAAGATGGTGGGCCGAGGTAAGATGGCGGGCTGAGATAAGAAGGCTGGCTGGGGTAAGATGGCAGGCTGGGGTAAGATGGCGAGCTGAGGTAAGATGGCGGGCTGGGGTAAGATGGCGAGCTGAGGTAAGATGGCGGGCTGGGGTAAGATGGCGAGCTGAGGTAAGATGTCGGGCTGGGGTAAGATGGCGGGCTGGGATAAGATGGCGGGCTGAGGTAAGATGGCGGGCTGGGGTAAGATGGCGAGCTGGGGTAAGATGGCGGGCTGGGGTAAGATGGCGAGCTGAGGTAAGATGGCAGGCTGAGGTAAGATGGCGAGCTGAGGTAAGATGGCGGGCTGGGGTAAGATGGCGGGCTGGGGTAAGATGGCGGGCTGGGGTAAGATGGCGGGCTGGGGTAAGATGGCGGGCTGGGGTAAGATAGCGGGCTGGGGTAAGATGGCGGGCTGGGGTAAGATGGCGGGCTGAGGTAAGATGGCGGGCTGGGGTAAGATGGCGGGCTGGGGTAAGATGGCGGGCTGGGGTAAGATGGCGGGCTGGGGTAAGATGGCGGGCTGAGGTAAGATGGCGGGCTGAGATAAGAAGGCTGGCTGGGGTAAGATGGCGGGCTGGGGTAAGATGTCGGGCTGGGGTAAGATGGCAGGCTGGGGTAAGATGGCGGGCTGGGGTAAGATGGCGGGCTGGGGTAAGATGGCGGGCTGGGGTAAGATGGCGGGCTGGGGTAAGATGGCGGGCTGGGGTAAGATGGCGTTTGTAGTCTGTCACCATGGAGAACATTGCTCTGTATAGGAGCTGTATACATTACTGTCTGGATAGCTGGGGGCAGCAGGTATACGGTAGTGTGACTGTAGGATCAGACTACACAGGGTTAGGTTGTCGTCTGTCACATGGAGAACATTGCTCTGTATAGGAGCTGTATACATTATTCTGTAGGGTCTTTGCCTCTGACGCCCTTTGGTTTCTCGTCCTTATATTTAGTGCCAGTATCTGGGGTGACCCTTCGTGGTAACACCACCGCCCCCGTCATCGCCAACAAGGAAGCCATCGCTCTGGTGTGTTCCTCAAGTGGCACAGACATCAGTTATGACTGGAGGCTAAAGGGGTCACCATTACCTAAAGACCCCCGATATCTACTGACCGGTGGTAACTCCACTCTGCTGATCAGCCCGGTCTCCAGGAACGATGGAGGAGACTTCATGTGTACAGTCTCCAACTATCTGAACAGTGAAAGGAGCAACACACTAAGTTTAACATGTGAGTATGTGTGTATCATGTATGTGTGTCTATGTATCATGTATGTGTGTATCATATGTGTGTATATATATATATATACAGTCCTATGAAAAAGTTTGGGCACCCCTATTAATCTTAA